>NW_018407346.1:586316-599311 GCF_002113885.1 Mizuhopecten yessoensis
AAACGTGCTTGCTTCAATGGATTAGTCTTCCTCCAAGTATATCTTCTTGTATCAGTGTGATGTTCTCTATAAATATCTACTAAACTAAATGTATCTATAATTTCCAAAACTTTTTCCCTAGCCCTTGGATTATTAACTTGTCTATAGTTTTGATCGTAATCAAGCTCTGGGTTTAAAACCAGATTAAAATCTCCACACATTATCACTGAATCATTTTTAAAATCGTTTATAGTTTCTGATATTAATTCAAAAAACTCAGGAGCATCTGTGTTAGGGCCATATATTACAATAAGTGTTAATCGTGAGCCCTCTATTTCTAAATCTAGTCCCAAAAAATTGCCTGATGAATCTTTTTTTTCTTTATAAACTTTAAATTCAAAATTGTTGTTACACAGAACTGCAACTCCCCTCGAGTTCGACTTATAAGAGTTAAAATAACAACTTAAACCCCACTCATTTCTTATTATTTCTTCATTCTCTACAGTAAAATGGGTGTCTTGAAGACAATATATATTATATGATTTACCTCGTAAGTACGAAAACACATCTTTTCTTTTAACATTGATACCTAACCCTTGACAGTTTGCCGAAAAAATTGTAATGCAGTCAGCCATATTTGTTACACGAATAATTCAAAGGAATGTTGCCGCAACGCAAAGGACAGTATAGAGAGAGAGAGAAGAGAGAAGGAGCCAATATCTCTCTCAACTCCCTGGGGAGCATGTACTCATTTACTCATGTTCAATGATACAACACAGTGCTGTAACGTGACTCGAACCCTCAAACCTTCGGTCATGAGCCAGGCGTCCTACCATTAGACTACTGTGCCTCTTATGAAAATAGAATCTGTTAAGAGAAAAGCATAGCACCTGTATCCATGGATTCCTCAAATTTTGGAGCCTTTTTGCTCATTTTGAGATCTGCATGTGGATCATCTTGAAAATTGTCTGATTCCAGGGCTTCAAGTGCTTTTCTTTGTCTACGTCGCCGAGCAGCTCCATCCAGCACTCTCTTCTGCTGGAGCTCCTTCACTCGTCCTATAATACAAAATCAAACTGATATAAAGGCACATATTGAAATTAATACATTCTATCAAATCATAAAAAGGTGAAAAATTTGGTAGAAACAACAGATAAATGTATGTTTCCTCAATAAATTTTTGACTTGGGGTCATATGGCGCCGACTTATAATGCTCAGCTTTTATAAATGAACATAGCACAGAAATTTGTCTATACAAGTTGACTATAATTTGTCACTTATTAGCCCTACAATCAATGAAGAAGGCTTTTAAATATTTACCTTTATTTCCCCTAATAGGCTCCACTCCTTTGCCCCCAAGGGAATCTAAGGGTTGGGAGGGGGAACACACCTTCCAATTAAAACATTGAGTCCCCTTTGCCCAACAATTATCCAGACTAAATTTAGTAAAACAAGCTGTTCAGGACTCATAGCATTTAAAGGAAAAAGAAGGTAAATAGCAAATGGCTTAATTAAAGCTCACCATGGCCAGGTCCCTTGAACCAGGTGAGTACATGTATATATACAAACCAGCCAATACTAATCAAATGTAATTTCTATGTGCAGTAGAACTGTATTAGGTCGATCACTGGAGACCAGGTAGCTCAATTGGGCTGTGCATTTTCCTGCTCCTGCTACATTTGGTTCCTGTGACCAACCCCTGTTTCCAGTACTAGGTGAATGCTTGGCAAGGATATACTCGAACCAAGGTTGTAACTAGTTGTGTCTTTGGGGGTAAAGACTTAGAAAACGACTAAGGGATGAATGTAGGGGAACTGGACTGGATCGATCGTTGGCACCCAGGTAGCTCAATTGGTAGAGCGTCCATTTAGAATTCAGAAGTTCCCGAGTTTGAACCCTGATATGGTGGTGCATTTTTCTGATCCTATAACACATGTTTTTCCATCGTGTAAATTCTAAAAAAAAATACACTTTCTCTCACACTATTCTCTGAACCAACTTGAAGTCCTTCACTGCAGGTTCTTAGTCGGACGATCTACCTCTGAGCTAAAGGGATATTCCCTCTCAGTGTTCTCCCCAGGCTGTTTTTGCAGCATGCCGGCATCATGCTCCTATAATTTCTTGCCATGCTGCTACCCTAGATCTTCTCTGCTATATATTCATAGTAAATCTAAAGTTATCATGCTGCATCAATTTTACATAGAGTGCTGCTTTAACAGAAATATTGAAATACCATGCTTCTTTCAAAACATTCTGGGGAGAACACTGCCTCTAGCTCGAAGCTAGAAGGCGACTATAATCCTATGTACAATTAAAATATGCCACACTACTTTCCCCTTTTTAAACGTGTATGTCCTTGAACACCACAACCCAGGTTCTAACTCCCTGTCACCAAGCTTGAAGATAGAAGGCGACCGTAATCCTATATATGTACAATTAAAATCTGCAACAATTTTAAAAACCCTGACATAGAGAATATCCTACAAACATAATTATCACATAAGGACAATTTTAAAAGGAAAAAGAAGGTACTCCAATTTTACAACATAATATTATCCCCATTTCTCCCCTCTAACCTAAACAAAGATACGGTTTTAACCTTTTCATTCAATAATCGACGTTCAATCAAGAGTTATCTCTCTTGCACTGTAATGATTTACATGTATATATAGTCATTTCTATTATAACTATCGATTTTTCTTTCCAGAAACACAAAATGGGAAAGATAAGCACATAGACATCGGACACACTGACAAAGTTTTTCGTGAAATGTATATCTTAGTCAACTGAACGTGGTGCGAATCTGACCATTCTGGCATTCAAGAATCAATGTAACGCCGGTGCTGGCATTTATTAATAATGGCGAACTGAACGAAGCTGTCACAGGTTTAGCACTGACTGTTATATTTTCCAGTGTCTCGTAGTAAATTGATTCGATCTTTTACATTGTCATTGTTTGTTACGTCGTCTAAATGATAAAAAAATAAATTTAGTGATGAGGATATTTACCCGATTCTCTTTTGTCAGCCATTTTGGAATTTCTAATTGTGAAGCAGCTTAAATTTACGGACACGAAAACCCGGAAATGATGAATACATATCTGCGGTGTGAATAATGATAGTGCTTTCACCAAGAGTTAATTTTGTTATTTCAGGAATAGTGATCTGTGTCAAAAAGGTGCATGTTCGACATGATGTTTTGATATTTTCATATTTATCATTTTTGCTACGACCCGAAGTCGTCGTTTTTCTCCTGCCCACACAACTACAACTACCCAGGTGGAGTAAAAATGGTCTAGGGTGGATGTTGTGGTATCTGTGCTGTAGCATTTACGTGAGGTGGCACTATATATGATACCTTTGGAAGCACGGTCCCGCTACAAACAGAACACAATACATCTCCATTACACACACAGGCATACACACACACACACATGTACACTTACTAAACACATGTGTATAGGGACCTGCGAGTTTGTTACAGCTATATTTGGACCTAAACTAAGGTGTTCGTAGTAATTTTTAGGAAGATCGACTTTCGGTAAAATGACACCCCAAATATTCTTTTATATATCTTCTTCTTCTTCCATTTCAAGGATCACAACTCCAAGGTTGGAGTGCAATTGACCCTAGGAGGTGGCATTTCAAAGAATATATTATTTGTAATTATTTAGATATTATTTTAAAAATATGTACATAATGCGGATGCAAAATTAATAGAGAGACTGGTGGTAACCTTCAAGTGAGGACTTGAAAGAAGGTAAATCATCACTAAGGGCCAGTGACGTTGGTAATGAGTTCAAGTGATAATAGTTCTTGGGGGGAAAAAAAGAGAAAATGTAGGCGTCTTTTGCGGTAGATATTGTGTTTATTTTATGTGCCCCCCTTGTTCATCTGTCACCTGATGTCCAGTATGATGATGGGTTAATTTAAATGATGTTATGCGAGATCTTGTATAGCATTGACAATACAAGATATACATGTATACGAGAAGGCGAAAAGCTGGGGTGTCCATTTCCAACAGGTAATTGTTAGTATAACAAATACGCAATCCAGTACTTCTTCAAAACATTTTTTTTCTTCTCCAAAATTACCATAATCGCAATTGTCAGATAAACTGTTTCAGAATAATAACAATTCGAGGTTCTTACGTACATTTGTAGTCCGTCTCAAAGCGGTTCACAAGTTATTATCCATGGTTAACAGAATAACAGACGTTTCTGTGGCAAAAGCTAACACGTTTTTCTGATGATAGGCCTAGCCTAGGCCTATAGGAAAATAGGAAATTTGTCTTGAACCAAAATCAAAAGTTCAAGTTCAAGTTCTTTATTACTTGAAGTCGGTTGACTTATCAGTTATAACATATATACAAAACAATACAGAGACAACATACAATACGATGCACACACACACACACACACCGTGGAGAGTGAACACTAACCAACAATCAGCTAAAATCTCCTTTTGTTTGCTTGTATTAAAAATTTGCCAAGATTTCAAATGTCTGATACATTCTCACAAGTAAGTAGTTGAATTAATTAGTACATGCTTGTATGTCTTACATAATATTTCTTAATTAGTTTCAACCTTATATCAATATAGCCAGGACATTTTAAAATGAAATGGAACTCATCCTCGACATCAGTCAGGTCACATACTGTACACAACCTGTTTTGTCTTTCAGTTCTATTATATCTGCCACATTCAATATTTAACTTATGTGCAGACATTCGAATTTTACATATTTGTTTTAAATAATTTATATTTACAGGTTTTGATAATTAATAATGGTGACAAAAATTACACACATGTTGATACAATGCTCCTTTGTATTCCAAAAATGTTTATTTCATTTTTAAAGTATTTATGGGTTTAGTTTTAGAAAAAAGAATCAACTAATGCGGATCTACAACACATTCTTTCTTTGGCAACATACAAAGAAACGACATCGCCTGTACATGTGTCTCTTTAAAATTGATTATCAATTGAAACGTAGATGTTAACTTGACAGTCAGAAATACAAATTAATTTTTACAGCATATTCAATTGATATGGTATGTTATTTCTACTCATTTTGATTAACTACTATTAATTTGGTCCATATTTGAGAAAAAATAAATCATTGTACACTGTACATTAAAACCACTGACTTAGATAACACAATTCCGTGATTAAAACAAAGGATATAATTTGTTCTTGTAACGTATCTGTCCACGTAATTTGAACAAGTCACTTTATAATAATCTTTTATCATCAAAACAACTTTACGAAAGCTCAAAACGAAACCATATACAACACGACAGCGTTTTCTTATACTGCCAAACGCACACTGTAGCGTGCGTGTCATTTTTTTGAATCGTTACTCCCATTCAAAGGTTAACACTTTGTAACCAATCAAAAAGTTGAGATTATCCGATTTCTAGAATCTTTTAAACCTCTGCATGAATTGGGGGTCATTTAGGTTTTTGCGCTCTCGGTAAGCTTTTTTTTTATATTTCCGCCTTAGTCTTCAGACATCCTTAGATATGAGGGAAAATAAACAAAACCAAAAATCAAAAAAATGTAATAAAGCCATTCAGTATTTGAGAAAAATGTGCACACGATTTGCTTTTGCCTGAGTCTGATTAAAACCAGATATTTAATTGGAACGTAAAGTATCGGATTGGAATTACAAATCTGCTTTTAATCAGATTGTTTTGCCTTGTCCGTAGGTCCTAACTATTGAGGCCATAGTCATCTGAAATCGGCAACTTCCATTTATCCCTGCATTCACCTTCGATAACACCCCATTCAAATTACTAACCAATATAAGCACTTTTTTTTATTCGTGGGTGTTATTCTATATTGTCAGTAACACAGGCAGTTGCCTTTCCCTCTAATCTAATTCTGTGACTTTATGAGTAAAGTAACCAAATACATAGCAACCCTTCGTAAACTAAAACTTATTTCAAAAAGAAATACCTCAGAAAAAAGTATCTTACTTATGTTCGACCACTACTGGAATATGCATGTGAAGTATGGGACAACTGCGGTGAAACAAATGCCCTGTTACTAGAAAAAAATCCATCTAGAAGCTGCAAGAATAGTCACAGGGCTGCCCACATTCACAATTTTTTTTTATTCTTATATCAACAAACCGGATGGTTACCCCTTTCGAAAAGAAGAGATGTTTGGAAACTGTCCTTGTTTTATTCTATAGTAAATAGCATGGCACCTGAATTCAAGTCTAATGTAAAAGGTCTATGATAGTAAATAATTTGTTTAGCAAGCATTTCGTAAACTATATACCTAGAAAATTAAATGTACTCCTTTGTCGTCTTAGAAATCGAGCTAGCTCATTAAATTATGATCTTTTCAGAGCAAATCTAATAGGTTCAGCTGATTGCGAGTGTTGGCATCCCTGTGAAGACTGTTATATTTTTTTCCTTATTTGTCCTTTGTATTCTAATTTACGAACAATACTCATTACCGAATTAGAATGGTACTTAGGCGACATAAACGTAGATATTCTTTGTAAAGGTGACCCCAACATCTCACCAAATGATAAGATGAAACTAGCCAAGGCTGCACGGCATTTCCTGGGAAGATACTCGGGTGGTAAAAGCGACGGCCATTATTATATTTGTCTGTATTACGGGAAATTAAACAGTTGGAAAAACTTACCAACTAATCCCTTTGTCAAAATGATGTCAATACATATGTTTAAGTAAGCAAGTAGGACCTAAAATGTTTTCAGCGTTTTCAGCGTCTTAAGTTTTCCGTCTCAGTTCTTAAACAGATACGGTACCATTTCCAATCGATACGTTAGACATCATTTTGGTCAAGAAATTAACAATATCACTAAAAACAAGCGTTAAATCAACGTCATCATCACATGTGATAGTTCTACATAATATATGCACCTTAGTTTGGGTCCTAATATAGCTGTATATTAGCTGTACAAATTCTCAGGTCCCTGTGCTATACATCTCATCAATCATCTGCTCCCGGGTCAGATATTTAACAACAAGCTCGTGGATCACCGGCGGATTATATTTTCATTGGCGTAATTAAATGTTTCAAACATACAACATAATTGCCGTAGCGCCTATAAACTAGGATAATCATAATTGTAGAAGATGTTTATAGTTAATTTATGTAAACAAAATCATAACTTTATTTACTTTAGTGATTAATGTAACAGGAAAACGTTTGCCTAGCTACTGCACGCTTCATGCAAATTCGATCACGATTTCGGCGTTATTATAAAACGCATTAAATATACATGTATTTAACTGTAACACGCAAACTATCGGCACGTTGGCGTCAGTTGAATTAATAAATGTAATGCTTCATACAAAGAAAAACTATCTTACCTAGGTTATACAGATATCATGCGCTCTCGGTTACAATCGTGCAAATCATGTTCGATCTCCTGTGTGTCATTTTTCCTTCGTTGAAGATTAAGAAGACAAAGTTAGGATTTATAACACATGCTCTTTGAAACTAGTTACACAGAATTATACATGAGATCTTTAAAGCTTGTTAAATATAACCGCCGCTGCAGTCAATATACCGAATCTATCCATTTTCAGTTTTTAAATATACAAAATTTACTGATGTTGATGGTTTTACGTCCGCTATTACGGCATTGCGGCCTTTCAGTAGTCGACAACACAGCTGTGGTCATTTACATGGAGACTACTCAGCGTAGGTCTCGAACCCCTGACCCATCGGTGGAGGACTAGTGCTCCAGAGAGTCAGACACTCAGCTACTGTGTTCCCTGATTAGTCTAAGTGATGTGAGTCAAAACGATTACCTGTATGTGTAAGTACTTAGTTTGTAGACCCTAATAACCTATGCTGTGCCGGTGATCCTTAAAGAACATTCACATACCTTCATATATATTTATCTATCGTTATTATGACTTCCACTGTTACTGTTAAAGTAATAATAAAAAAACGTTCAACTTTACTCGTACCGTAGGGAATGCCATTTGTACATAGAAGATTCAGGTGGTATTCGAAATGATATAATAACTGAGATAAGGTTGCTAATAAATTCCGACGACGTTCATATATATGACATTCCAATACAAAGTTGGACATAAATCACACTTGTAATTTGCACCAGTAAAATTTGGTAACAGCTACAGTATGGTAATATATACAGTAGGGTAAAAATATAGTATGGTAACAGATACAGTATGGTAATATATACAGTATGGTAACAGATACAGTATGGTAACACATACAGTATGGTAACAGATACAGTATGGTAATATATACAGTATGGTAACAGATACAGTATGGTAACACATACAGTATGGTAATAGATTCCGTATGGTAACAGATACAGTTTGGTAACAGATACAGTATGGTAACAGATACAGTTTGGTAACAGATACAGTATGGTAATAGATACAGTATGGTAACATATACAGTATGGTAAAAGATACAGTATGGTAACAGATACAGTATGGTAACAGATACAGTATGGTAACAGATACAGTATGGTAACATATGCAGTATGGTAACAGATACATTATGGGAACATATACAGTATGGTAACACATACAGTATGGTAACACATACAGCATGGTAATAGATACAGTATGGTAACATATACAGTATGGTAACAGATACAGCATGGTAACAGATACAGTATGGTAAAAGATACAGTATGGTAATAGATACAGTATGGTAACAGATAAAGTATGGTAACAGATACAGTATGATAACAGATACAGTATGGTAACATATACAGTATGATAACAGATACAGTATGGTAACCGATACAGTATGGTAACATATACAGTATGGTAACAGATACAGTATGGTAACATATACAGCATGGTAACATATACAGTATGGTAACAGATACAGTATGGTAAAAGATACAGTATGGTAACAGATACAGTATGGTAACATATACAGCATGGTAACAGATACAGTATGGTAACAGATACAGTATGGTAACAGATACAGGATGGTAACATATACAGTATGGTAACAGATACAGTATGGTTACATATACAGTATGGTAACAGATACAGTATGGTAACAAATACAGCATGGTAACAGTTACAGTATGGTAAAAAATACAGTATGGTAACATATGCAATACGGTAACATATACAGTATGGTAACAGATACAGTATGGTAACCTATACAGCATGGTAACATATACATTATGTAACAGATACAGTATGGTAACAGATACAGTATGGTAACAGATACAGTATGGTAACAGATACATTATGGTAATAGATACAGTATGGTAATATATACAGCGAGGTAATATATACAGTATGGTAATATATACAGCATGGTAATATATACAGTATGGTAACAGATACAGTATGGTAATATATACAGTATGGTAACAGATACAGTATGGTAACATATACAGTATGGTAACAGATACAGTATGGTAACAGATACAGTATGGTAACAGATACAGTATGGTAACAGATACAGTATGGTAACAGATACAGTATGGTAACAGATACAGTATGGTAACAGATACAGTATGGTAACAGATACAGTATGGTAACAGATACAGTATGGTAACAGATACAGTATGGTAACAGATACAGTATGGTAACAGATACAGTATGGTAACAGATACAGTATGGTAACAGATACAGTATGGTAACAGATACAGTATGGTAACAGATACAGTATGGTAACAGATACAGTATGGTAACAGATACAGTATGGTAACAGATACAGTATGGTAACAGATACAGTATGGTAACAGATACAGTATGGTAACAGATACAGTATGGTAACAGATACAGTATGGTAACAGATACAGTATGGTAACAGATACAGTATGGTAACAGATACAGTATGGTAACAGATACAGTATGGTAACAGATACAGTATGGTAACAGATACAGTATGGTAACAGATACAGTATGGTAACAGATACAGTATGGTAACAGATACAGTATGGTAACAGATACAGTATGGTAACAGATACAGTATGGTAACAGATACAGTATGGTAACAGATACAGTATGGTAACAGATACAGTATGGTAACAGATACAGTATGGTAACAGATACAGTATGGTAACAGATACAGTATGGTAACAGATACAGTATGGTAACAGATACAGTATGGTAACAGATACAGTATGGTAACAGATACAGTATGGTAACAGATACAGTATGGTAACAGATACAGTATGGTAACAGATACAGTATGGTAACAGATACAGTATGGTAACAGATACAGTATGGTAACAGATACAGTATGGTAACAGATACAGTATGGTAACAGATACAGTATGGTAACAGATACAGTATGGTAACAGATACAGTATGGTAACAGATACAGTATGGTAACAGATACAGTATGGTAACAGATACAGTATGGTAACAGATACAGTATGGTAACAGATACAGTATGGTAACAGATACAGTATGGTAACAGATACAGTATGGTAACAGATACAGTATGGTAACAGATACAGTATGGTAACAGATACAGTATGGTAACAGATACAGTATGGTAACAGATACAGTATGGTAACAGATACAGTATGGTAACAGATACAGTATGGTAACAGATACAGTATGGTAACAGATACAGTATGGTAACAGATACAGTATGGTAACAGATACAGTATGGTAACAGATACAGTATGGTAACAGATACAGTATGGTAACAGATACAGTATGGTAACAGATACAGTATGGTAACAGATACAGTATGGTAACAGATACAGTATGGTAACAGATACAGTATGGTAACAGATACAGTATGGTAACAGATACAGTATGGTAACAGATACAGTATGGTAACAGATACAGTATGGTAACAGATACAGTATGGTAACAGATACAGTATGGTAACAGATACAGTATGGTAACAGATACAGTATGGTAACAGATACAGTATGGTAACAGATACAGTATGGTAACAGATACAGTATGGTAACAGATACAGTATGGTAACAGATACAGTATGGTAACAGATACAGTATGGTAACAGATACAGTATGGTAACAGATACAGTATGGTAACAGATACAGTATGGTAACAGATACAGTATGGTAACAGATACAGTATGGTAACAGATACAGTATGGTAACAGATACAGTATGGTAACAGATACAGTATGGTAACAGATACAGTATGGTAACAGATACAGTATGGTAACAGATACAGTATGGTAACAGATACAGTATGGTAACAGATACAGTATGGTAACAGATACAGTATGGTAACAGATACAGTATGGTAACAGATACAGTATGGTAACAGATACAGTATGGTAACAGATACAGTATGGTAACAGATACAGTATGGTAACAGATACAGTATGGTAACAGATACAGTATGGTAACAGATACAGTATGGTAACAGATACAGTATGGTAACAGATACAGTATGGTAACAGATACAGTATGGTAACAGATACAGTATGGTAACAGATACAGTATGGTAACAGATACAGTATGGTAACAGATACAGTATGGTAACAGATACAGTATGGTAACAGATACAGTATGGTAACAGATACAGTATGGTAACAGATACAGTATGGTAACAGATACAGTATGGTAACAGATACAGTATGGTAACAGATACAGTATGGTAACAGATACAGTATGGTAACAGATACAGTATGGTAACAGATACAGTATGGTAACAGATACAGTATGGTAACAGATACAGTATGGTAACAGATACAGTATGGTAACAGATACAGTATGGTAACAGATACAGTATGGTAACAGATACAGTATGGTAACAGATACAGTATGGTAACAGATACAGTATGGTAACAGATACAGTATGGTAACAGATACAGTATGGTAACAGATACAGTATGGTAACAGATACAGTATGGTAACAGATACAGTATGGTAACAGATACAGTATGGTAACAGATACAGTATGGTAACAGATACAGTATGGTAACAGATACAGTATGGTAACAGATACAGTATGGTAACAGATACAGTATGGTAACAGATACAGTATGGTAACAGATACAGTATGGTAACAGATACAGTATGGTAACAGATACAGTATGGTAACAGATACAGTATGGTAACAGATACAGTATGGTAACAGATACAGTATGGTAACAGATACAGTATGGTAACAGATACAGTATGGTAACAGATACAGTATGGTAACAGATACAGTATGGTAACAGATACAGTATGGTAACAGATACAGTATGGTAACAGATACAGTATGGTAACAGATACATTATGGTAACAGATACAGTATGGTAACAGATACAGTATGGTAACAGATACAGTATGGTAACAGATACAGTATGGTAACAGATACAGTATGGTAACAGATACAGTATGGTAACAGATACAGTATGGTAACAGATACAGTATGGTAACAGATACAGTATGGTAACAGATACAGTATGGTAACAGATACAGTATGGTAACAGATACAGTATGGTGACAGATACAGTATGGCAATAGATACAGTATGGGAACATATACAGTATGGTAACACATACAGTATGGTAACACATACAGTATGGTAACAGATACAGTATGGTAACATATACAGTATGGTGACAGATACAGTATGGTAATAGATACAGTATGGTAACAGATACATTATGGTTACAAATACAGTATTGTAACAGATACAGTATGGTAACATAACCGATACAGTATGGTAACAGATACAGTATGGTAACAGATATAGTATGATAATAGATACAGTATGGTAACAGATACAGTATGGTAACAGATACAGTATGGTAATAGATATAATAAGGTAACATATACAGTATGGTAACAGACACAGTATGGTAACAGATACAGTATGGTAACAGATACATTATGGTTACAAATACAGTATTGTAACAGATACAGTATGGTAACATAACCGATACAGTATGGTAACAGATACAGTATGGTAACAGATATAGTATGATAATAGATACAGTATGGTAACAGATACAGTATGGTAACAGATACAGTATGGTAATAGATATAATAAGGTAACATATACAGTATGGTAACAGACACAGTATGGTAACAG
>NW_018407346.1:599465-705345 GCF_002113885.1 Mizuhopecten yessoensis
CATATAATAATGACTGCAGATGGTTTCTGTTGGTCCGTAATTTTAGTTTTACACATATGATAATGACCACCGATGGTTTCTGTAGGTCCGTAATATTAGTTTTACACATATAATAATGAGTAAAGATGGTTTCTGTTGCCCCGTAATATTAGTTTTACACATATAATAATGACTTCACCTGGTTTCTGTTGGCCCGTAATATTAGTTTTACACAAATAATAATGACTTAACATGGTTTCTGTTGGCCTGTAAGATACGTTTTAAACATATAATAATGACTGCAGATGGTTTCTGTTGGCCTGTAATATTAGTTTTACACATATAACAATGACTTCATCTGGTTTCTGTTGGCCTGTTATATTACTTTCACACAGAAACAATACTACAGATGGTTTCTGTTGGCCTGTAACATTAGTTTTAAACATATAATAATGACTGCAGATGGTTTCTGTTGGTTCGTAATTTTAGTTTTACACATATGATAATGACCACCGATGGTTTCTGTAGGTCCGTAATATTAGTTTTACACATATAATAATGACTTCACCTGGTTTCTGTTGGCCTGTAATATTAGTTTTACACATATAATAATGACTTCACCTGGTTTCTGTTGGCCTGTAATATTAGTTTTACACATATAATAATGACTTCACCTGGTTTCTGTTGGCCTGTAATATTAGTTTTACACATATAATAATGACTTCACCTGGTTTCTGTTGGCCTGTAATATTAGTTTTACACATATAATAATGACTTCACCTGGTTTCTGTTGGCCTGTAATATTAGTTTTACACATATAATAATGACTTAACATGGTTTCTGTTGCAGACCAACAGAAACCATGTTAAGTCATTATTATATGTGTAAAACTAATAACACATACAGTATGGTAACAGATACAGTATTGTAACAGATACAGTATTGTAACAGATACAGATAATGTTTAAATCATTAAAAATATGGTACGATTTAGAAATTGGCAGGAGAACATTTTAAAATACAATGGAAATGACGTCATATACCGAATAATACACTGCTGTTTCTGAATATAGTACATGTATCACCGAGTCAACATCACAAATAACCGACCTCCACGTGAGTATGATCTAGCCAATTGGGATGTGGGGAAAGTGCGTGTTATCTAATATAGATTTAATGATTTGAAAGCCCACAATCAATACCCATTTACGTTTATGTCTACCTAAAATGGAAATATCCCGTCCACATCGACATCGACTGCGTCGAAGGATTTTAGCCATTTGACAGAACTCAGAGCGGAGGCATGAGATTGAATCCCCGCTATTTATAATGATGACGTCATCGGGTCTATATCGGTCTGTAAATGATGATTTTATATACTTTTGACATAGTATTGACCACAACAGGTTTCTGTAGGCATGCACTAGTTGTTTTTACATACATATATTAGATAAAACACAGTTTTCATCCATCCTCATTGGCTGCATCATAATCACGTGGAGGTCGGTATTTCGTAACATTAATCTGTTCTTACTATTTTTAGAAACAGCATGTTTATAATCATTGTTATGACGACATTTCAATTGTTATGTCGCAACGCTTTCTGTTAAATTAATACTTTCCTCTGAACGATTTTCATACGTTTCATCCTTTTTACTGATTAAAATATTTATCAGCATCGATATCTAATACAACAATTAAAGACTTTCAATTTGAAGCTAAGTGGTTATATCAACAGGAGAACGCGATAGTGAGCTAAATGTCGTCTCGGTCAATATCACGTTCTCGGGTTCATATAACCACAAAATTAACTCAACAAAGTCCATAATTGATAAATAGTAACCACATCTGATAGAATAACATATACTAATGACTACATCTGGTTTCTGTTGGCCCTTTATATTAGTTTTACACATGAAATAATGGCGAAACATGGTTTCTGTTGGTCCGTAATATTAGTTTTACACATATATTAATGACTACAGATGGTTTCTGAGGGCCCGTTACATTAGTTTTACACATATAATATTGACTTCATCTGGTTTCTGTAGGTCCGTAATATTTTTTTTACACATATATTAATGACTTCATCTGGTTTCTCTCTGTTGGCCGTTAATATTAGTTTTACACATATAATAACGAGTAAAGATGTTTTTTGTTGCCCCGTAATATTAGTTTTACACATATTATTATGACTACCGATGGTTTCGGTAGGTCCGTTATATTAGTTTTACACATTTAATAATGACTATAGATGATTTCTGTTGGACCGTAATATTAGTTTTACACATATAATAATGACTTCATCTGGTTTCTGTTGGCCTGTAATATTACTTTCACACTTAAACAATACTACAGATGGTTTCTGTTGGCCTTTAACATTAGTTTTAAACATATAATAATGACTGCAGATGGTTTCTGTTGGCCTGTAATATTAGTTTTACACATATGATAATGACTACCGGTGGTTTCTGTTGGTCCGTAATTTTAGTTTTACACATATAATAATGAGTACAGATGGTTTCTGTTGGTCCGTAATATTAGTTTTACACATATAATAATGACTACAGATGGTTTCTGTTGGTCCGTAATTTTAGTTTTAAACATATGATAATAACTACCGGTGGTTTCTGTTGGTCCGTAATATTAGTTTTACACAAATATATAAATGACTACAGATGGTTTCTGTTGGTCGTAATATTAGTTTTACACATATAATAATGACTACAGATGGTTTCTGTTGGTCCGTAATATTAGTTTTACAAATATTATAATGACTACAGGTATGGTTTCTGTAGGTCCATAATATAAGTTTTACACATATAATAATGACTACAGATGGTTTCTGTTGGTCCGTAATATTAGTTTTACACATATAATGATGACTACATCTGGTTTCTGTAGGTCCATAATATCAGTTTTACACATATAATAATGACAACAGATGGCTTCTGTTGGTCCGTAATATTAGTTTTACACATATTATAATGACTACATCTGGTTTCTGTTGGTCCGTAATATTAGTTTTACACATATTATAATGACTACATCTGGTTTCTGTAGGTCTGTAATATTAGTTTTACACATATAATGATGACTACATCTGGTTTCTATAGGTCCATAATATCAGTTTTACACATATAATAATGGCTAATGATGGTTTCTGTTGGTCCGTAATATTAGTTTTACACATATAATAATGACTACAGATGGTTTCTGTAGGTCCGTAGTTTTAGTTTTACACATATAATAGAGACTTCATCTGGTTTCTGTTGGACTGTAATATTAGTTTTACACATTTAATAATGACTACATCTGGTTTCTGTTGGTCCGTAATAATTAGTTTTACACATATAATAATGACTACAGATGATTTCTGTTGGTCCGTGATATTAGTTTTACACATATAATAATGACTACCGATGGTTTCTGTTGTTCCGTAATTTTAGTTTTACACATATGATAATGACTACAGATGGCTTCTCTTGGTCCGTTATATTAGTTTTAACCATATATTAATGACTACAGATGGTTTCTGTTGGCCTGTACTATTAGTTTTACACATATAATAATGACTATGATGGTTTCTGTTGGCCTGTACTTATAGTTTTACACACTTATTATAATGACTACAGATGGTTTCAGTTGGCCTGTAATATTAGTTTTTCACTTATAATAATGACTACAGATGGTTTCTGTTGACCTGTACTTTTAGTTGTACACATATAATAATGACTACAGATGGTTTCTGTTGGCCTGTAATATTAGTTTACACAAATAATAATGACTACAGATTATTTTTGTAGGTCTGTAGTACATGTAGTTGGATTTACGTACTTTAAGATGTCTATAAATGGTTTCTGTTGGTATATACGAATGTATTAATTAATTATTTTTTTGCAATTTTAATAACGCTGGAAAGCTTATTTCTTATGACAAATTGTTTTTGCCGACACTTAAATTATGCATGTTTATTTCTAGAGAGAATATGCTTGTGATGAATGTCAACGATTCATATTGAGTCGAATGGAGTGAAATTCCTTTTCAAAAATATCTGCTTCCTGGTTATGAATATCAAAATTAATCTTCATGTTGTGTTAAGGAAACAGCTGTATGGTGCCATGTATTTCATTTTTGGCATTTGGTGTCTATTTATATACTTTATATAAGTGCAGCAACCTTTGCTTGTGTTACATAAGTACGTACACCCTTCAAGATACAAGGTGGTAGACTTCTGATGGATATCCCAGTCCCTGAGGTCTGCTGAAATCTTGGGGGCCACTGTCATCTCATTTGACTAGTGGCATGGTTTATAATTTACACACTTTACAGAAAATTTAGTATGGAATTAACCGATAATCTCTATTTTTTCTGAATTCAGAAATTAAGGGGGTTTACTCACCCGTCACTCTGTTTCAACAGTAATTCAGAGATTTTAAGGATTTCCTACTTTTTGGCCCCTAGTATCACCGGCTCATTACCCGAACACCAACTCTGAAGAATTGAAAGGAAGGTGTTTATATAGGAAATCCTTTGAAGTTTAGTTATAGCCTGTTTCAACTAAGAATGTCAACTCATTTTGTAGATATGATACTAAAGTCGATAATAAAATGGATAAAAAGTTTTTATTTCCTACATATAACTGTAATACACATTTAACACAGAACTAAGTAACAGAAAATAATCATTAAATATTAATTTTTACATTATATGAAAAAGTAAAAATAACATTACATTATATGAAAAACTAAATTCCTTAATTTAAGCCACATTGATACTAATGTCAGCAATAAAATACAGTTTCTATTCCTACATATAACAGTAATACATATTTAATACAGCCCTAAAAGATAGCCATTATTAAACACAAATATAAACAGTAAACCTTTCTGGAGCTAAAGTAGATGAAGAATTTTGAATGAATCATGATGATTTTATTTGGAATGGATTTTTGGAATTCAGAAGTTTTGCCAAAAAGTATAATATCTTCCTGTATTTCGAATGTTTGGTCAGTTTTTAAGTATATCCATCTACGTATGTCTTGCCAGAAGTTATTTGTTATTTGACACTGTTAAAAAAGATGTTCTATAGTTTGTTTGCTTTCTTGGCATAAATTACACAAATCATATTGTTTGATTCCAATTATTTTCAAATAATGATTAAGTGGAAGTATTCTTGAAAGATGAGTCCTAGAAGGAGTAAACAGCTGTATGGTGCGGTGTCACTTCCATTCGACATACTGTAATGTTACCAAAGCTCCAGTCGTCCTTGTGTGCTACCTTCATCTTTGAATAAAGGACATCTTTGTTTGTTGCTGCCGTATATACCATTGTCTGTGATTGAGTCATAATTTCAAGTATACGAATAACATAATATATAAAAAAAAAAAAAAACCATATTTGGCGTCGAAAACCATTGTGAATCCATACCACGTGGTTTTATATGTAAAAATAACTGCTAGTTTAGAAACAGCAAAGATATATGAAATGGCGACAATCATAGGAGTTTTTGAAACATAAACATGTTTCATATATCACATTTTGAAAAAAAGAGTATTTTATAAAATATATTTTGAATGACAATTAATTTTAAGTGCATTGGTTTCCTGTAGTTGTGGTTAGGGTCTATTTCGGTTTATGCTCCACTACAACTTTTGTTCAGTGGTTTGCGTGTTTTTCAATTATGAGTTAATAATTTCTTTCAATAAAGCAATCGGTCATGTAAAGATTTAAAGATTGATTTTTATGACGACTTCCGACTTAACACATGGGCTGAAAATGCAAATGTATTTTGCTTTCAATAGATCAACTCAAATATATAGAAATAAAAACCGGAGAAAATGTCTTCTTAAGCTTATGTAAAGCAAATTACAAATCTTTGAAAACTATCGATCAGATTGCGTAGTAACTTATGTCACTTGTTTATGTATATTATCAATCAAAAATGATAAACGTTTCTCTATGATATACGTATTGTGTAAGTTATCTTCCCTCTCATTTTAATTAACTGTCGAAAACGTCATTCGTGACGTATGGATTACAAGATATTTTAGCATTATACATTTAGTCATCAAAATAAAACTAGTAATTGATGTATATGACTGTGTCAGACATAACGTTTATTATTTTGTAATTATTTTTGACATGTTCCCTGAAAAGGTCACTGTTTTTGCCACGTACACCAATGAATTCATCAACACATATGAAATCATTGTGACGTCATCAACGGAACCAGCATACCACACATTAATGGAGTTAATAATTAATTATATGTATGAAGTACAAATTGCCTTAACCATTGATAGCAATAAGGATCTGTATTAGGAGGCGTCCAAAGGATTGACCTCGATTAAATTCCTTTATGAATAAAAAGGCAATCGTAAATACCTAACTTGTCCTCAGAATTGTTTTTAATTGGTTTTTTCCATAAGACTCGGAAATGATTAATGGACGTGAAGACTCTGTACCAGGTAGAATGGTCGTCTGCTTTCTCATTATACAAGCGTAGTTGTAAAACGTATAAAGGACATTTAATAGTTTCCCGTCGGATGCCATATACAGGTATATTTCACAAGTATGGCAGAATATGGATATTTTTTAGGAGAACGAAACTCGAATGAAATATTCGTATTTTCTGCCGTATGTTATTTAACGAAAAAAATCCATTACATTTTCTTTTTATTACATCTTAAACTTACCTACAACAATGCAAGTTGTATTGCTTCAAAACAGTCGAGATTTAATGTCGTACTATTTGGCGCCATTTTCTAATGACGTCAGGATTGATAAGAATGCGGACTGCTATTGCGAATTGGCTATTTAATACAATAACACTTTTTTACTACAATGTATTTAATAAAATCTTCTTTCATAAAGAGTCAATATTATTTATGCATTGATACTTTTGAGTATGTGGGAAAGATGTACCAAACATCTGTAACTGACAAGGAAGTGAATGAAGTAAATATGACATGCCATTCTGATTGGTCAATAACAAAGATGAAACTATCATTGTTTTGCCTGTATCACAGTGTTAAAGATATAAGTTTTACGAAGCAAACAAAATTCGACATCTCACTGGCAAAAATGTAATAACTATACTTTTCAAAGCCAGGTCATTATCATTTATAAACGAAGATGTATTTTGGCGTCAGAAATGTGCTATGTTGTGTACTGTCAGAAATATACTGTGATGTGTACTGTTAGAAATATAATGTAATGTGTTATGTCATAAAAATGAACTGTGTTGTGTTATGTCATAAATATACTGTGTTGTGTACTGTCATAAATACACTGTGATGTGCACTGTCTGAAATCTACTATGATGTGTACTGTCTGAAATCTACTATGATGTGTACTGTCATAAATGTACTGTGTGTTATGAACTGTCAGAAATATACTTTGTTTTGTTCTGTCATAAATGTACTTTGTTGTGTACTGTGTGTTGTGAACGGTCAGAAATACACTTTGTTGTGTACTGTCATAAATGTACTGTGTGTTGTGAACTGTCAGAAATATACTTTGTTTTGTTCTGTCATAAATGTACTGTGTTGTGAACTGTCAGAAATATACTTTGTTGTGTTTTGTCATAAATGTACTGCGTGTTGTGAACTGGCAGAAATATATTTTATTGTGGACTGTCAGAATAATACTATATTTACATTTGCATGGCATTGTCACTATATAGCCTCTTTGGAAGCTGTGTCGTTGGTGGGACTTTAATTACCATGCAGCACGAGACATAATTCTTAGCGTATTTTAAATACAATACTGACAGGAACTACAATATCCAATGTAAATAAACTTGACGGCTGCTAAAATATCGCTAGGCATTGTGAGATTTTAGAATGTCATTGTAAATTTATGTGCAAAATAAAAAATAAAATGAAAAATACTTTTATTACAACAAAAACAAGACCAAGGTCTGCAATATCGTACAAAATGCACATCGGTTGAAATCACCAATGCCGGCAATGGAAACAATTTTAACGCTCATGCAATTTATCAAAAATATCGTCTGTTACACTGCACTGATCAACAGGGGTTCGTTACAAATGTCTNCGTACAGCATCACCAAGTCAGGATCGGAAGCTACTGACACATATGTTACAGACCTACTGATATGAGTCACAGCACACATAAAAATTTCAGACATTTGTAATGAACCCCTGTGCTCCGTCGCAAGATCACTCACTTCAAACCCGCCTCGTAGCCACTGTTTCCTCAGTTTCTGACGACATGTCAAATAACGAGGCTGTTATAGAATCTACAGACTGTAGGCAAATTCCCATACAATCAACAAATAAATTCACGTCTGGATTCTTCACAAAATGAGCAAAGAGAAAAGTTCGAATTAACTTCCAAAAATAACTCCCTCGTAGAGGGCAAGGTCGGATTTACGGTGTTTACTGTATTTATCCATGTGCTAAATTTGTTCCGGAGAAAAATCGAAACAATTTCAAATCTAACTTTCAGCTCAGAGTTCTATTGATAAACTTAAATCACCCTATAGACATATCATACGCAATTGTATTTCTACTGAATTGTGGAATAACATTGAAGTGTTTGTTAATATTTCAAAGTACTACTTTGTTTGCCAATCAGCACGCGATAAACACGCTGTTCAAACTATTGAACGACATTTTGTGGACTGTCGATAAGGCGGACATTTTGAATTTTAAATATAAATTGTAAGTTAAAAAAGAACATAAGAGGCAGAGAAAACGTAAATATAAGCATTGAACGGTTTTTGTATGGCATTTATTATCTATTTGAATGACACAGGTTTGCAAGCAAACAAATCATAATGCGCTAGCGCGCATTGTGGTGTTTGCTTGCAAAGCTGTGTCATTCAAATAGATAATAAATACCATACAAAAACCGTTCAATGCTTAAGTATTGTGTACTGTCAGAATAATTCTGCTGTGATATGCACTAGGGGTAAATAAGATGTTATATAATGTAAGAAAATATACTGTGATATATATTATCGAAATTAGACTTTTGAAATATGCTGTGTATGATTAAAAATGATTTTTTTCCTACTGCCAGAACTTCATGCTTTTTAATGTCTGTAATTTATCGAGGTGTACATTGACAGAAATCTATTACATTCTATAATGGCTCAATTGAATTGGGCCGTATACCGACGATTTTAACCACAGATGGGACATATAATAATTAGATTATGACATTTATGTTGAACTAAACACATAAACACGTTAATGAACTTAACAGAATGAAATTAAATATCGCGGCAATAACATCCAATTATGACAACAATTTAAGACATGATTTAAAGTGTTGGGATATGGAGGTTGTCATTTAATTAATGTTACAGATATATGGCAACAATCAAAATGTCATTTTACACCATTTGTTATTGTTATTATTTCAAAACATTCTTATTTAATTAAAATGGAAAACTTTAAATATGCAATAATGTACAAATTTCTAATAAAATATGATTATTCTAAATTTAAATTAATGTACAGATATGCAACAAAAGAAAGCAATCCCTTATTTTGTAAGATTCCAGGACTCATGGAAATTTTACAAATTTAAATGAAATATACTCTGAAATTGCTTCATAAAACATAGTCAGACAGCTGCAGACATTAAGTAACACAATTATGAAACGTAATTTATGAGAACTCTACCATACCTGTAACATACATGTACATTTGTAAAACTACCCTTTCCCTTATCTGTTTATTGACCCACCTGTAAACAATATGGTTATTGAAGGTCAACATGACAGGTAATTGAAATCGAACTACTCCTATAGATTTATTGTTTTCAAATATAAAAAAATATTAAAAACTCAATAAAAAAAGTAACAAAATATGTGATTAATTAACATTTCCGACCTAAATATATCGAAAAACACACATTCAATATTACATTTTTTAATCAATCTTAAATAAAAGCACTACTACTAGTACGACTTTGGAACGAGTTCAGTCGACCATTAGGGTTATTGCAATTGACAGCATTTGAGCCCCGGTGTGATACTTCGCGTGGGTAAGACAACTGTCAATCGGACAATTTGTGTGTGATCTGTAAATAGAGTCTGGAAAGAAAAAGAAAAAAATATTCTGAAATATCTCTGTGTGAAGTATCTATTATTCGTGTCATATTTAGTCATATATATGTATGTATGTGAAATATAATAACAATTTTAAAAAGTTTGAGAATATTATTCCTCCGTATAAACCTGTTAATGCTATATCAATCTACGAAAACAGGTGAGGAATAGAACACTACCGATGCTGATTACGTAGAACATTTTCTGCTTACGATTATATAGCATTTTTGTTTTATAGAACTTGACCACGTTGGCGATATAACTACCGTTTGATCGTAAAACTTAACCACGTTGGCGATGTACATACAGTGTACCGTTTGAATGTAGAACTTAGCACTGTTGGAGATGTAGCTACCGTTTGATCGTAGAACTTAACCACGTTAGTGATGTATTTACCGTTTGCACGTAGAACTTAACCACGTTGGAGATGTACATACCGTTTGTACGTAGAACTTCACCATTTTGGAGATGTAACCATCGTTTGAACGTAGAACCTAACCACGTTAGAGATGTATTTACCGTTTGATCGTAGAACTTTACCACGTTAGAGATGTATTTACCGTTTGATCATAGAACTTTACCACGTTGGAGATGTAGCTACCGTTTGAACGTAGAACTTTACCACGTTAGATATGTATTTACCGTTTGATCGTAGAACTTTACCACGTTGGAGATGTAACTACCGTTTGAACGTTGAAATTAACCACGTTCGAAATGTAGTTACCGCTTGAACGTATCAATTAACCACGTTTGAGATGTAACAACAGTTTGAACGTAGAACTTAACCACGTTCGAGATGTACCATATAACTACTGTTTGAACGTAGAATGATACCGCTTTGGAGAAGTAGCTACCGTTTAAACGTAGAACTAACTACGAAAGATATGTAACTACCGTTTGATCGTAGAACTTAACCAAGTTCGAGATTTAACTACCGTTTGATTGTAGAACTTAACCACGTTAGTGATATATTTACCGTTTGCACGTAGAACTTAACAACGTTGGAGATGTACATACCGTTTGAACGTAGAACTTAACCATTTTGGAGATGTAACAATCGGTTGAACGTAGAACCTAACCACGTTAGAGATGTATTTACCGTTTGATCGTAGAACTTTACCACGTTGGAGATGTAGCTACCGTTCGAACGTAGAACTTTACCACGTTGGAGATGTAGCTACCGTTCGAACGTAGAACTTTACCACGTTAGAGATGTATTTACCGTTTGATCGTAGAACTTTACCACGTTGGAGATGTAACTACCGTTTGAACGTAGAAATTAGCAACGTTCGAGATGTAGCTACCGCTTGAACGTATCAATTAACCACGTTGGACATGTAACTAAAGTTTGAACGCAGAATTTAACCACGTTCGAGATGTACAATATAACTACTGTTTGAACGTAGAATGTGACCGCTTTGGAGAAGTAGCTACCGTTTTAACGTAGAACTAACTACGAAAGATATGTAACTACCGTTTGATCGTAGAACTTAACCAAGTTCGAGATTTGACTACCGTTTGAACGTATAACTTTACCACGTTGGAGATGTAGCTACCGTTTGATCGTAGAACTTTACCACGTTCGAGATGTAACCACCGTTTGATCGTAGAACTGTTCCACGTTGGAGATGTATTTACCGTTTGATCGTAGAATTTTAGTACGTTGGAGATGTAGCTACCGTTTGATCTTTGAACTTTACAACGTTTGAGATGTAACCACCGTTTGATCGTAGCAGTTTACCACGTTTGAGATGAAACCACCGTTTGATCGTAGAACTTTACCACGTTGAAGATGTAGCTGCCGTTTGATCGTAGAACTTAACCACGTTGGAGATGTAACCACCGTTTGATCGTAGAACTTTACCACGTTGGATATGTAACCACCGTTTGATCGTAGAGCTTAGCCACGTTGGAGATGTAGCCACCGTTTGTTCGTAGAACTTTACCACGTTGCAGATGTAACTACTGTTTGATCGTAGATCTTTACCAAGTTGGAGATGTAACGACCGTTTGATCGTAGAACTTAACTACGTTGGAGATGTAACCACCGTTTGATCGTAGAGTTTAGCCACGTTGGAGATGTAGCCACCGTTTGTTCGTAGAACTTTACCACGTTGGAGATGTAACTACTCTTTGAACGTATAACTTTACCACGTTGGAGATGTATTTACCGTTTGAACGTATAACTTTACCACGTTGGAGATGTATTTACCGTTTGATCGTAGATGTTTAACATGTTGGAGATGTATTTACCGTTTGGTCGTAGAACTTTACTACGTTGGAGATTTATTTACCGTTTGATCGTAGAATTTTACCACGTTGGAGATGTATTTACCGTTTGAACGTATAACTTTACCACGTTGGAGATGTATTTACCGTTTGATCGCACAACTTTACCACGTTGGCGATGTACTTACAGTTTGATCGTATAATTTTACCACGTTGGAGATGCAACCACCGGTTGATCGTAGGCCTTTACCACGTTAGAGATGTATTTACCGTTTCATCGTAGAACTTTACCACGTTGGAGTTTTAGCTACCGTTTGATCGTAGAACTTTACCACGTTGGAGATGTCACTACTGTTTGAACGTAGAACTTTACCAAGTTGGAGATGTAGATACCGTTTGATCGTAGAACTTTACGACGTTGGAGATGTAACCATCGTTTGATCGTATAACTTTACCACGTTGGAGATGTATTTACCGTTTAAACATAGAACTTTACCACACTGGAGATGTTACCACCGTTTGTTCGTAGAACTTTACCACGTTGGAGATGTAACTACCGTTTAATCGTAGACCTTTACCACGTTGGAGATGTAACTACCGTTTGATCGTAGAACTTTCCCACGTTGGAGATGTAACTACCGTTTGATCGTAGAACTTTACCACGTTGGAGATGTAACTACCGTTTGATCGTAGACCTTTACCACGTTGGAGATGTAACCACCGTTTATACGCAGCCCATATGAGAAACTATCGATAATTTGTGTCACATTTAATGTTACATACATGCATTTGTATTTTAACTATAAACAAAATTAAAGCAGTTTGCGAGTAATGTCCGAGGTCTGAACACTTCTCTACTAAAATCTGTTAATTTTCTATTTATGAACCAGATCTATGTCAGAACTCCATAATCATCTATGCTGACTATGCTGGAACATTGTCTGTTGAAGTCTTTATAAATAGTACTATAGTCTCATTATCGTGACAAGACATAAGTGTCCTCTCTGCGATGTGTCAAATGATGTGTTTGGTTTAGTTAATCTTGTCAACACGACATCTCATGATTATCACGCGGGACCGTACGTCTACCATCTTTCCATACTACCTTGCGAATCAGAGACTAACTAAACACATCACGGAAATAAATGTTCTGTACTTAATAATAGATACCGCTAGTAACTGTTTAGATATGTGGCCTGTTTTACCATTAAAAAGTCGTTTACCATTTTAGCTCCAACAACCAAAAAATGTGATAGAATAAGAAAAAGGCAATACAGAATACTTCATGGGTCTGTGGCAGCACCAAATTATACATTGACAAAGCGGAAACCAACCAGAAAATAAGGAAGTCTTCAAGGAAGTTAAATGATCTGGTATGATTAATGTGAGAAGTGGTTCAAAAATAGAAAAAAGGAGAAATATAAACTATATGGGTATTCCCTTTATTCTACTGTATAGCGATTATATTTCGCGGGGGTTTAGATTTCGCGCTTTGACTAGTATCCGCGAATTCTAAACACCAGCGAAAATATCGAAAATGTAAACCACGTTTACAGACCTTATCATGACATGTTGAAAATACTTATAACCAAACTCTGTTATGCCAGCTTAAATGAACTCAAATCAGACTATAATCTGACAACTGGGCAGTCCATGTCAAAACAACACACATATAAGTGGCCCCAACATATTTATGTGTACACAGAAGGTGTTTAATTGGTTACAGTTTACTCCTACAAAGGTACATACTCATTTGATTTTCTTTCGAGTGAAGTCACTGGCGGATGACGACGCTCGAGATCAGTGTTTTCTAACGGTTTACCTGTATTTCGAGGTTTAACCCTTAAATGATGACACTCAAACTACTTAGCACGGCGTCCTGCTGGGTGTCTTCGGCAGTATGTTTCAGTGAGGTAGCACTTTAAAGTCGGCATCAGTTCCGCGCTATCACAAGGAGACAAACACGAACATATCGCAGCCTCCCAAAATACACACACATACACTACACGCATGCATCTTGCACACAGGGGAGGCCGTCCTTAAATGACCTTAGCTGTTAATAGGACGTTAAACAAAATCAAACAAACAAACAAACAAACTTAGCACGACACATGGGATTCGGGTGCACCGCGAAATTTAACCCCGCGAATATGTAGGCGTTTATTTTGAAGCAAGCCCACTCTTTTTTTTTGTTCTTTGTACACCTTATTATAAAAATCAACACAAAGATGTATACATATGTTCGATTTCTGGCATTTAGAATGAATGCTCATTTTCGACAATTTAATTGTTTGTTATTTTATCGACAAAAAACATAGCAGAGTATAACCTGTGTGTGCTGTTGGGTTTAGTGCAGACTAAACACGATACTATATGCACTGAATACGAAATCGCAAAATATTGACCCCGCGAATTACCATAAAAACAAGATACCTTGACCTCAATGTAAAGTTTCAGCCCTTTACCCTGGTCATTGGCTTATGATCGATACATGTATCTGACACAGAATGCCATTTTTGTTGTCAATCATTTAAACAAGACATTTCATGAAACTTACAAATGATTGATAATACATAAAACATCATTTATTTCAATTATAGTCAATTACCGAAGCACTATGATAACAAAATCTTCGGTATGTTTCTAGAGTTTGATCATCACGTTATATTTGTTTATGGGGACAATTCTATTGTTAAATGCTAAATATGTTTCATGTAATAAAGTGAGTGAAAAAGATATGTTTTAAATTATTATGTCTATCTGAATGCATCACAGTGACATGTATTCAAATTTACCATGAAGCGTATATCTTATCACAAAGTATTGTTGTGAAGCAAAGCGCTAGTATGTTAATAAAATAACGTGATAATGAAATAACGATTGTTTCTATTGTACCATCCTCTTGAATGTTAACGCTAAACTGTTTCTATATTTGTCCCTCTATATACATATGCTGCTTATCCCCTCACAAAAAGTGTCCATTTGTGGACAGAGCACCATATTGGACACGTTCTGTTGTAATGATAAGATAATACCAACCAAAATGATGATAGAGCATTTTGGATTCTTCATAGAATTTAACCACGTTGATGTAACAACCGTTTTACGGCAGACCCCGCCCCCCTTGATAATTTGTTTCAGAATAAGTGTTTATGTTTGTAGGTACTATGATGAAATAAAAAGCGGTTCGAGAGGGGAACATTCCGGAGGTCGTTTCCCTTCTTTACAGAAATCTGTTAGCAATATATTAATATACAACATATGTCAGAACTGGAACATTATCTATGCTGATTATGCTGGCGAATTGTCTGGTTAAGTGTTTATAAGTGGTATTTTGGTCTCATTATGCTGACAAGACATAAGTGTCCCCTGCGTGATGTGTCAAATAATGTGTTTGGTTTGGAGAATCCCGTCAACAAGACATCACATGATTAGTATGCGGATCCGCTTGTCTAGCAACCTTCCTAACTACCTTGCGAACCAGAGACTAATTATGCACATCTCGGAAATCAATGTTATGTACTTAATAATAGATACAAATGTGCCACGAGTGCTTAAATACTATGTGGTTTAATCTTACCTGAATCCAACCGTTCACTGTTTTCCGCTCCAAAGAAATGAAATGTTTATATAACAAGAAATGAGTGACTGTCAAGATGTTTAATAAACGAGTGACAGAAAATGTGATACACTGACAAAGATGAAGCCAACCCTTAAATCAAGGAAAACTTCAATGTAATAAAGTGATATATTATGATAAGCATTGTAATTAACAGGACACTAATGTCAAACAGATAAATAAGGGTCACAATGAAAGAGAAATAGATACTGTAATGCTATCCCATTGACCAGAATCAAGATACGTATACCTTGATCTTAATGTAAGTGTCGTTCTGTCTCTTTGTCTCTCTCTCCCTCTCTCTCCCTCTCCTCGTCTTCCCGCTCGCCATTTCTCCCTGCTGTCCATCTCTCTTCCTCTCTCCCTCTGTCTCGTAATATCAATTGCTTGTAATTAATACCAGAAAGAAGTTAATATATTTGATCATATATTCACGTAAATATGTTATACATGCAACATGTAGCTATATTCTAAATATATGTGCCCTGTACCAACTTTCTATTGGCACTTCAATCTAAACCCGTACTGGTTCTGGGAAAGAGTAAGCCTGCAGTATCCCATCGCATGCTCATAAGAGGCGACTAATGTGTACCCTTTCAGAACCGGGACTGGTATCTTACCTATTGTCCCTTGTTAGAGGTCATTGAGGAAACTAACAATAGACTGCTGTATCTCACTGCATGTGCATTGAAAAAGGCCCCTCCCTCCCTTCTGAAGAATCGGCGGTTTTCTTCTCAGATTTCTTCTAAGAAGACAACAAAGAGACCAAAATTGATCTGCTGCCCCAATAAAACACTTGAGATATTTTTTTGTTTTCTTTCTTTCCTGTCTTCTTTAATTTCTATCTACTTTCTCTTTTAGGCGGTTTCTCTCAAGGCATCCGTCCTCACTTGACCATGGCTGTTGTGTGAACGTAAAAAACCAAACAAACAAACAAAATACTTTAATCTGTCGCTAAAGTTTGGTTATGACGACTTTTGTGTTTGATAGTGTGATATTTGGCACTCCATCTTCCATGAATCGTTAATATAACAACGATTTTGGAAATGACTTTTTGTCGATATAATTTCAATGTGGAAGCACACAAATATGCAGTAGTTATCAAGGAAGTATTCATACTAAGTGAAAAGTGTTATGCTGGTATGAACTGCATCATTTACATTCTTATATATAATAATGCGTATGATTATAAAAAAAACCCAATCAAGATGTTTGTGAAGACAAATAGGCATGTTGTTGAAATAGCTAAGGTATGTGCCGTTTCGTCCCTTGAAATGATAAGACTAACCTGTTCGTATGGGAGTCTCTTTATAAACATATAAATGTTAAGCATTTCTTCCACATCAAACTATCCACTGAGGATGACAGCTCCGTTTTGGACTGAGTCTACTAATTGTATTGGTCTGTTTGTGTTTTACGTCCTATTAACAGCTATGATCATTTAAGGACGTGCCAGGTTTTGGTGGTGCAGGAAAGCAGGAGTTCCTGGAGAAAAAACACCGACCAACGGCCAATACCTGGCGACTGCCCCACGTAGGTCTCGAACACGCGACCTTGTGGTGGAGGGCTAGTGGTAGCAGGATGTCAGACGCCTTTAACACTTGGCCACCGCGGCCCTCTATCTTTATTGAAAATATAGGAAATTATACAAGAATGACATATACCATTTCTATATTTTATATGATATTTAGCCATGTCAGCCATATAAGTACGATTTTGATTCGTTAAAATGAGTTCATGTTCGAAGTATGGTCATGCATATGACGAAATGATGTGATTGCATGAAATGATGAGCGCAAACAATGACGCCCATATAACGAACGTAAACAAACTGCAATGTAGTTTATTAATAACATGACAGGTGTTTTGATCATGGAGCTGCAGAACCACTTATACCGCTTCGGTTTTCATTTTCACACGGACCTAATACAAATTAACGCAGCGGAGTGCTAAAAAAGTCCGACTTTCTTAACCTGTTATTTACGTCATATATCTCTGTGTGGGCCGTGCTTATAAACTGTCAAGTGTTTGTTTCATGTCTTGACAAGAGATGTCAATGTCAGTTTTCGATTGGGTGTGAAATAAACATTGTGCCTGACGTCAGTTTCATTTGTTAATCGTCTGCTACCAAAACAATATAATTTCCATTTAACTAAAAACTAGTGGTAATGAAACCAAAACTCAAAGACAGAATTATTATCATGGTGAACTATGAAGTATGAAGAGATGTTAGGTTCAACCGACCAAATCGAAATTTCACAAACGACTTTGTAGTAGGAGCTATGTATGATGCTAGATATGTGATTTCACTGTGTGCAAACCTTACCCTTGCCTTCCTTGTAATCCCCCCCCCCCCCCCCCCCCCCCTNTAGTTTTTAAAATCTATTTACATGATTGTATGTCACTTATAAAGATTTGAATGGATATAAGGTTAACAGTTGAGTGATAGGAAGACTCCCCCCCCCGCCCTCCCCCCTTCCTGGTTAGGGAAAGACTGACACACATATATTGATTTGATGACACGCCTTTGATTAAGTACATCCTATCGTATAACTGTCAATTTTACCTTTCTAGTGTAACATTTAAGACGTTATACGTTCTCTGTATGTAACAAACAAACATCTATTTACAATCGTATCCCAGTTCAATTAATTAACATATGAGGACTATCAAAGGAAAAATATTCAAATATTTGACCGAGAACGCCCTTCACGCCCATCACTGCTGATGATTGTATTTGCACACTTCCCGTTAAACGGGCAGTATAATTTGCCTACCGCTGATTCACCAAGGGATGTTTTTTTCTCTACGTATTTAAATTCTTCCCTCCAATCAACGAAATCGATTTTAAATAGACAATTCGGTTGTAAGACAAAATCGCTGACTTTTGAAAACCAGCCATTAACTATGACAGGGCAAGCTCAGACAAACAAAGACTTTTATAGTCGACATGAAGTAGATTCAAACACTGCCTACAAACAGTAGTTGTTTCAACATCGTGATGGGTAATCGAATAATGAGCTAATATAGACAGAAAGCGTGATGTATTCCCCATATAGATAATAGACTTCAAACCTTTTTGATGAAGATTCACATGACAGTTCATGTCAGTCACTGATGGGCTGAAATACGGCACGAAGTGCAACTGACTATTAATTTTAAGCAGTACCTCCGTCGTAGAACATTTATATAGAATGACGGGACATTTCAGCAAAAATCCCCCTTTGAAAATCTTGTATTCGTAATGGAAATCAACATTGTATCACCTACCCGTCGGTTGTTTTATAGGATCAAAAGACATATTGATAATATCAAATTTAATTGTACGTGTGTATTAATAAATTAATTGGTCGATTGATTTATTTGGACACTTCTTTGTTTTATCAGATATATAGTAAGGCCCCGTATTCTAAACTGATAATGGTACAGACTTGAGGTTGTAGAGTCAATTTAAATCGGCTGAGACCGCAGTTGTGCTTTCCTACATAATATTTCAGCGTTTATACGAAATATATTCAGAAAGTCTACATAGGTCGTTTTGTTTTTTCAGGTTTTTTTTTCTTTTTTTCTTCTTTCTTATGACTTCGCCGTTTACATATATCTTGTATAATTGCCAACTTAATCATCTAATTCAGATCTGAACATTGAAGAAATTGTACCCCTTTTCAATGCCTGTTTCAGTTGAACATATACACTAATTATACGCATTGACGATTTTTGACAAACAAGAAGTCCCGATAGTTTCTGTGATATGCTATATAACCTATACTTGTCCAGTTTATCACACTAAAATATAAATGGTATCACATTTAGATACTACATGTAATACCATTACTAATGCAAGTATGTATATATATAGGTAATATAAAATATGTCTTAATGTAATGACCTCGGCAATTGTAAGGGATATATTTATATCAGTGTAATAACGTTGGCGAGAAAGAAAAGTCAAATGTATTAAAGTGTAATAACCTTGGCAAGTATAACGATTTCATATTTATATCAGTGTCATATCCTGGGGACGTCATATTTGTTTCGGTGTAATTGCCTTAATAAGTAATGTATTTTATCCATAACAATATAATTACATGGGTAAAAATCAGTAATATAGTTTGTATTTTGTGAAATTGTCTGGATAAAAGTATATGATGCCATATATACTACAGTGTGATTACCAAGGCAAGTTTTACTAACGTACACATTAAAGTGTAATAACCCGGCAAGTATAATAGACATATTACTTTAAGTGTAATTACTTTGGCAAGTACGGGTGACATATTTATTTCAATGTAATAACTTGGGCAAGGATAGGTGATATATTTGTGTCAGTGCAATAGCATGGCAAGTAAGGGTGACCTATTTATTTCATTGTAATAACATGGCAAGCATAAATGACATATTTATTTCATTGTAATAACATGGCAAGCATAAATGACATATTTATTTCATTGTAATAACATGGCAAGCATAAATGACATATTTATTTCATTGTAATAACATGGAAAGCATAAATGACATATTTATAGTGTTACACCTAGGCAACAACATATGATATTTTCATTTCTTGGACAAGGATAAGTGATATCGTATACTTCTTATTGTAATTACCAGGGCAAGAGTAAGTGATCTATTTATTCAGTGTAATTACCCTAGCAAATTTAAGTGATCTATTTATTCAGTGTAATTACCCTAGCAAATTTAAGTGATCTATTTATTCAGTGTAATTACCCTAGCAAATTTAAGTGATCTATTTATTCAGTGTAATTACCCTAGCAAATTTAAGTGATCTATTTATTCAGTGTAATTACCCTAGCAAATTTAAGTGATCTATTTATTCAGTGTAATTACCCTAGCAAATTTAAGTGATCTATTTATTCAGTGTAATTACCCTAGCAAATTTAAGTGATCTATTTATTCAGTGTAATTACCCTAGCAAATTTAAGTGATCTATTTATTCAGTGTAATTACCCTAGCAAATTTAAGTGATCTATTTATTCAGTGTAATTACCCTAGCAAATTTAAGTGATCTATTTATTCAGTGTAATTACCATAGCAAATTTAAGTGATATTTTCCTGGGAAAGGATAAGTGACATCGTAAACTTCTTAATGTAATTATCTGCGTAAGTATTGGTGAAATATTTACCTGTTCAAGCATAAGTGATATATTTATCTTATTGTAATTACATTGGCAAGTATAAATGCATTTTTTCAGTGTTTTACCTGAGCAAGGATAAGTTATATAGTTTATTATCTAGTGTTATTTAATGGACAAATACAGGTGGTATGAAATGTTTATCAAACTTATAATTAGTTACCAGTGTGTTTAAAAGAACCTCTCTTATGATGCCCTATATAACATTGAAGAATATTGTTAGTGCGTTTTTCTTTAGATTAATTACTTATATCATGCTCGGGGTCAGACTGACTTAAAAAATATATTAACAAACGTCAACCACATATTACATAGACAAAGCTACGTCTGCTCATTAGAATGTCAAATGAAAATATCCTTTATTCAAATTTTACCTTCGTTATAATTACGGAATCATGAAACGTATATTTTTACATACTTAATGCTTTAATGAAGACTATTTAAACATATGTTAATACCAATGAAAATGTTCAGTTATTTTCACATAAGTATTTATTAGCTCAATGTTAAGTTGAACTTTTAATGCATAAAAATTAAACGGTTCATTTCCGTGTATTTTTTCCACCCTTGAAATAATAAGCGCTTATAGACAGGTTCATTTATAGCGCAATTAATACCAACCATATATAATGAGATTCTCCAGTGTGGACCTGTGTGTTTACACACACATATATATATACATTTTGAATATGCATTCCAGAATTTTCACAAAGGGACCCTCACAGGAAAACAGTATGTTTTTACTCCTGCTACGGAATTCCTTAAATGATTCGCCCTGGAATTACTGTATTGATTTAATGCAATGTCTGATGACATTATTAAGGAAATGGATTTTTTCGTCATAATGTCGGTTAGATAAATCAAACAATAAATGGAAGTTTATTATTATTGCACGTCCTTACATAAAGCTTACTCATGCACACACCTCCGGTTAATTGTTTAATGACGTATTACTTCGGATCATTTAATTTGTAAATACAATTAAATTTAAAATTCAATTGTTAGATTTAAATATTATCTTTTTTAATTTTTTTTTTTTTAAACCACCCTATTAGGCCCCTAACAGGAGACGTGAAAGCTGGGCACGATATTGAGTGACGACTCCAGGTACTGTGAATATGACGCAATGTGTCATCTGAATGATAGATACACCATTGTGGGCTGACAGCTGGGACTTCATACAGTTATACACTTGTTTGTCGGCCAACGACAATCATCTTCGATAGATCGGCGCACCTGGGAAGGTAAGATCGAAATTAACTGACATTCATTCAATAAGAGTATTGATACATTTTTTAAACCTTAAGAACGTATCGAAAAATAGAAATATAGAAATTTATGCTAAAATGTTCTTTTCTATACTTGCAAAAGGTAAAATGTAAGTTCACATTGGGATATCTTATTGGAAAACCACACTACACCAACAATATTTACGTATATTAGCTTAGTTTCCATTACATAAACATAGACAATTCCTGAACAGCGTCGTTAACAGATAAGTCAGTTTCAAACATATTTTGAAAGAAGTCTTGTATTTTTGCAATAACTTTCGTGTGATACATTCCAATTAATGCTTCACCAATATATCTAACGCTGCAGATCACATATCAAATAACACGGTATCATTTTGATTTTGTATAAAGGTTTAACTGTTTGTTCATATGAAAATCCTTGTGATTTAGATTGCATTTCACTATAATTATCGCTTTCTTTTGAGATTTGCTTTGCCAATGGATTTATTAATATATTTTTCGCTGAAATTTCTACTAAAAGGAAATATACATAATTAATGTTACTTTCCATTATATTTTGGTCATTTGAGAGAACAACATCATTGAAAGCGATGGTTTTATATTCATAGAAAGGAAAGGGAACCGATGAATCACTTGATTTAAACTGATTTCTTTAAAAAAAATATTGATTATAAGTATGATTTCATTTTTCTTGTCATGTTTTCTTTTACTTTGATATCAGATCTATTTAGGGAACCTTAACTTTCTTCTTTACCACTTCTTATTTGAAGGAATAACATTTCTATTATAGTATATTTTTACCAGTTTTTTTTTATCAATATCTACATGTTACTTGCTGTCGTTTTCACCATAGACTATACTTCTATAAATACATAATTCATCTACATGAAGTTATCAGTGTATCAATATTTCTATTAGAAATTTCATTGCACTTTTTATACATTTTGTTTTAAATTTCGGATCTTAGTAACATGACAAAAAGTTCTCGGCACTCGTACCTGACTTACGTTCCTTTTCTATGTTTAGATATGTTTTTGACTTGACTATCATACTTGTAAAACTGCAATTTTCAGGTCTCTAACTTCGAATTCCAGTTTTTAATTCTACCTTCTTTTGTTTCCATAGTTAGTGCGTCATGGCGGTGTATGTGTATCCCGTTTTGTGTCTTTTGCTTGCTTCGCCTTTGTTTCAAGGTAAGTGAAAGATACTGTACATTTTCGCTCGGTCAAACTTTCACCATTCGCCCATGAAATCAATTTTCGCCCAGTGTTAATTTCGCCCATCACATTTTGTTACTATGTGTATTCTGCTGATGACTTATATGCGCTGTCATGTTCAACTCCCTCATCATTGAGGGCGGAAAAGGCACAATTAAACTGCAGCTACAATATTCCGGTATATATTTTGTATTATATTCCATTTAGCCAACGGCAAATTCAAATGCAAACAAATAACTATCAACGAAAAAGAAACCCACTTTGCTTTATATACCGACAAACTTTCTAAAACTTACAAATATTTAAGATTTCCGAAGTTATGCTTTACTTTCATAATTTTTCACATTGTTTTTGTTTATCAAAAATAGATCTAGTTTTATACTTGTCAAAACAAGACCGTATGTCTGAATAAATTGTGCATGCATTAAATGTTAATATTTATTCATGTAAATTTATGTTATCATATTCGCATAAGTGATTCAATGGATGGCGGAATGAAGTCTGTCTAAAGCGTGCTGCCCTTTCCATAATTACGCAACAAAATGAATAAAATGAATATGAAATGAATATAAAATTGTATATTAAACTATGGAAACGTAGCAAAAAAGACTTGAATAAATGTATTAGTTCCGGTGAAAATCGTTTCTTTTCGTGTCTTTAATACTGTAGTATATAGATATATACAATACCGTATTGATATTCATCTAGTGATTTCGTTTCAACTCGTACAAGGTGAATTATATCACTAGAACCGTCTTGACAGATATTAACACGACTTATTGTTGACAGCTTGCTGATATAATGCTTTACAACATTGTTAAAAAATAATTTGAATAATTCTCCAACACCAGTCATGTCCTCGCTTGGACGTATATCACGCATGTGTCATTTTTAGTTTTGCCAACACCTCTCACGAAGGTCAGTTATGAAGAACTCGTGTATATATTTTATGCCTAACCTCTTATGGTTTAAATAGACACGTCAGTAGCTTAAAATGCTATACATCATTATTGTCTTGTTTTAATATTAATCCAACATGTTTTGAAACTGTTAATGCCTTTCTTTGTCCTAGTCATGATAATTCACATCATTACTTTGTTTTCCTTGTGATTTACGACAACCTTAAATGTAATGGTCTGATAATGATATGTCGTTGTTAGGAATTACAATGACAAATACAATTGTAAGCAATAATTGATTTTACCATATAAAAAAGTCCCCTGTTGCGCCCTTCGACGTCATCAACTCATAAGGCAGTGCAAACACATACTTTCAACTTCAATGATGAAATTAGCTAATATGATGACGTCGAGATGGCGACCATGGTAAAAAAGTCAAGATGATTGATATTTATACTTAAAGAAGACTCCGAAAAGTGTGTATTTATACAATAGTCACAACAATATCTTGATAATGTGGTAAACAGAAACTTAAATTCGTTTCATTCATAAAAGGTTAATAGAACTAACGTCATGATCGCGTTACAAAATATATTCTAAGACTCGTTTTATAAATCTCATAGGAAAAGGAAACAAATGAAAGACCCTGACAAAAATACTGAAACACTGACAGATAAAGCATTAAAGATGACACTAATTTAACAGACATCTTAATTAATGATAGATTGTCATATTGTACATCCCATGTCATTCATATTCAAATATGTCATTTCTTCCTTAAAATTATTAACAAGGATTCATTGTTTTAATGAAAGAATTAAAGATTAAGTAATCGTTTCATACATAATGATGTTTGATATATATTATAACGTATTATATTTAATTAAATAAAGACCAGCACGTATACTAAGTATATGAGTGGGGGGAATGTGTGATTAAAATATGATTGAGAAGAAGAAAACAAAACATTATATGTTTTATTGTTAACCTTTCAGATGTTCTGTCTCAGTACAGTAAGTTTCGGAATGTTAACTACCAACAACAAGACATGCCCCTCCGTGCGCGTGGAGGATTCAACGGAGGGACTAGAAATACTCAACAAAGGGGACTGCAGCAGTCAAGAATAATGCCTAACAGAGGTCAATTGTCTCCTAACCAACCACTATCTGCACAAGGTCAGGGCTCGGGTATGATGAGCCCGTATAGTCAATCGGTTGCCATATCAAGCGCAGACGCTGTGTTATCACACAAGTCACTGGGCCCAAGAGGACGTCCTCTACATGCAATGAACAATGGGCCACTAGCAAGGGATCATTCCCAAGGTAAAAAAGAAGCAAATTTTCAAATGTCCACAGACAATGTTCATTAAGGCAGTGCAATAAAAGTAAATGTCAAGAGTCACGTTAGTGATGATGAACTAAGCGCTTGTGACCAGAATGACCGTAGAATGTTTATGTAGATTATGCAAATATGTTTAAAAACGTTTAATTACATCAGTTGCTAAGGACAATGAGTGAAGCATCCTCGATATCCAGGGGTTACGCTCACTTTCGCCCTCTTTGTCCCTGGGATAAGTCAAAGCAAAATTGAAGGCATATGGCTAGTTATTTTTTGGTCTCAGGTACGAATTCCTAACCAATCGCTCGGCTTATACCTGTCCTTTGAGGATTACATAGGAGCAACAATCTACTTCAAAGCCAGTCAATTTTACCGTTACGCGACCGAGCTATTCTTTTGTATGTGCATCAAAGAATCAAACTAGCCTTCCCTTCTAATGGTGCACACTGAGTCTTCCACTTTTCCATCGCATATTCCAGGGTTGCAGGGAGCGAAAGTGAGCGCAACACCTGAAGTATCAAGAATATGAGTCAATAGGCGATTCAGTGTTAAAAGTAACATGTTTTAGTGACTATTTAAATGAGTCAAATAACGTATTTTACAAGCTTTTAGTAGCTTCAATACCTTAGTTCTGCCAGATAAACCTTCCATTAGTTGAAAATTAAAGAAAAAAACTAGTTTTGAGATCTTCTCCACATTTTCCGGCAAAGCTATCTTCAAATTGTTGAAGTTGGTCAGTACCATTTAGAAGTATCGTTTCTTCTTGCTTGGTAACGAGTATGGATCTCGCTGGGTATACAAAGCGCATTACCTGTCAAACCGTCATTTTTGTAAATCTCAATTGAAAGCTTTTTAACTTGCACTGTCAGCTTAAAGTGATAGCAATGACTTTCAAGATATCAATGAAATTTTCTGAAAAACATAAATGAAAAAATATTATGCAAAGGTCTCGTCTCTGAAAATTGTTTACAGTGACACAAATTTCAATATATGTAATGTGGTACATCAGAAATAATTGAAATGTTAACGTATTTTTTTAATTGCTCGAGTGTAATACGATTATTATAAATGAGTAAATACAACTAGCAAACTTTAGCTAGTATTATACACATAATATTGCATCAATGTCAATACTATTATTTCATACTACCCATGCACTGAAGAAAATATGTCTACGCGAAAGTGCGTTATTCAAGTCTCATCACTGTTTAGAAAATCCAAATGCATCTCTGATAGAAATAAGGTTTTACGGTAATTATATCAATTGTTGAATTTCAACAAAACTAAACTTACGAAACTCTATGATATGACGTCTTCTGTCTGTTTTCGTTTAGGGTCCTTTTCGCACGTACCAGATATGGCCGTTGGCGCTAATACTATGCAGTCCGCGCCCAATCCTTGGAATCAACCGGAAGTCAATGCACCTGGATTCATCCAAAGCCGCGGTTGGTGTTTTATTTTCATTTATTTTACCAAAGCCAAATTTAACTGGTCTAATACAAGGACTTTTTAGTCATTTATTGTCGATTAAAACCACACATTGTTGAATATAAAATGTAATTTACATCGTAAAGTTCAGAAAAAGTCTGATTCCAATCTTCAAGATTCATTGATTCATTTGGAAAAATAAAATCACTTAATTTTGTATGTCTTAATATATTTTAGTATGTATATTTTATTTTTAATATTCGAATCCTAAATTGATTTGATGACAAATCGTTTTTATATTATTTCTGCATGATTATAAACTGGTATATGTTGTAAATTGTGTTGTATGCTTAAATGTTTTGTAAGAAAACGGGAGGCAAAATTACATTATAAATGAATTGTGCTCACACTCCCGTCTTTAACTGCTAGATACTATAACTTGTGTTCTCCCATAACTTTGTAAGATAATACAAATGTTTTTGACAGTATAACTATAACATATTGCAAAACTATGATAGTCATAATTTTGCTTGAATAGTGCCTACACTTAAACTAGTACTCTGTGCTACTTAATCAAAAACATTTACTGTTTGTTATGGGAGAATTATAAAATTGCACGTGATACAATTGTTCACCATATCATTGCAGTGGCTTCTGGTTTCCACATGTCAAACACATAGCCAGTTTTGACCGTGTTTTTGACAAATGGAAACGTGTTTTCAGTGAGTGATCTGCGATAAACAATTACCGTTATGTAAGTCTTGTTGAGAAACTTGTTTGTATGTTACGGTTGTATGTGTCTTATACTGCATCAGTGTATCTTGCACATCTAACTGAATTAATATCTATATAACCTCATAACATATCATAAGCAGCTATGTTTTGGTATATACTGCATGGCTAGTCCTGTTATGTTAAATCTGCATTATTCCATATAACTAAGGGCATCCAAGCCGATTAATACTATCTCTGTTAAGAAGTTTGTCTTTCCCAAGCACTTCGTTTATAACTGACGCTACGCACACTAGCTGCTCCATATCACTGCAGATTTGTTCTTGTATATATCTTATATTCCACACAGTTTCTAGATTATAACCCAAATACTCCAATGGTGTTCATTGGATTAGTTATTTTTCAGGATATTCCATCACCATGGAAACGCTCCACCTTTCCCGTAACATAAATACATCTCCAGCATGGCCTTTTACAATATAGTGCATAATACATACAGGACAAAATACATAAAAAGCAGTATAAGTACGAACCGTGACACGTCAAAATTTAGGTGTATTAGCTCATCAGTAAACGATGTGTTTCGATCATCAGAAGGTTGCTATAGCAGAAACAAACTCAAATATTTAAAAGAAGACGTGTTCGCTGCGCAATAAACAGGCACAAGATTCTCGGTACTAATACTCGTCCGTTGACACATGCAGGAGCCACGTGGGTTGACACTGGTGCAAATAGAGGGAAGACATTCGGACATGACCAGAATATGGCATTTAATACAGCCACAAAGCAATTGGATGCGCAACTGCACGGCCCCGACGTACATGTCCAACCTGAGATGGGACATCATCACAGTATAAACACCGTCGGTATACGAAACGCAGGCAATACAAGGATTTCTTCAAATTCACCTTTCCAATCTGTAATGACGTCTCCAGACATTGTTTCCCCAACGCCTAATGATAGACCTTTCGACTCTCCTGTATCGATCACAAACCAAGGTGAAATACCCAGCGATATGCATCAAGCTCTTTCACAGACTACGGGTTCCAATACTCAGCTGTGGGAAGCATCCAGTGTCAACCAGCAACGTGCGCTAGACAATTCACATACGGAAATATTTATGGACCCGACGAAACTAATGCACAGTAAGTCTTTACTTTTTGTATTATTTCAATTTATTTAAATCACGCGCAGATGACCGATGAAAGTTAACGCCATTCAATAATATCGGTTAATGTTTTGATTCAAAAACAGCATAATATCGAAGCAGTGAAATGTAATCTTCTGTTTCAGGCAGAAACCAACCAACATTGTCAGAGCAAATGTCAGGTTTACACTCAGGAGGCGGCGCTACTGTTATGCAAGGAGAGGCTAGTTCGGTTGTTGACCCAAGATTAGGGATTATTTCCTCACCCGACCATATAGCAACAATGGAAGTCGGTTCGAGCCTTGGTGCTCATAGACCACCGCCTGACAATTGGCATGCCAGTATTGAGCACCGAAAGTCATTGAGCCAACAACGGAATATTCCGTCGCATATGCAAAATCATCCTGGAATGCATATAGAATCTCCTTCATCTCAAAGGTTTGAAAACGGAAAACATTCACTTGGAATATTGTCAGACTCATACGTGGTATCAGATGGTAGTACATACGTTAATACAGATGCTGAGGTCAAGGTCATGTCCGGTCTGTCACCTGTTGCCCGTCAGACGCCTCGACCACCACCTACACAGCCTCCCCCAGGTAATTACAAGCTTATGCTAATCACTCATGTTCTTTTTGACTAACTAATGAAAACCCATTAATGACTCCTATAATAAGGAACATTCCTTCTATTAAATAACTTCCAATATCGTTAATGGAAATATATCGGCCATTTAACAGCTTCTTCCTGGTAGCTATTGAAACCTTCGACAGCAAAAGTTACTCTTATGCAAACCACATTACACAAATTATTCGTCCATATAACAACTATATCCACAAAACGTGTTTTCTTAGTAAGTTCGGCCAACTTTAAGCAGCCTTAAACATCCTCCCCAGTGTAAAATATTTACAGTATATCAACTACACACCAAGTTCCTGGGGTAACTACCGACAACACTGTCATCACACACAATATCTTAACAACGCAAGTCACAAAGGGCAACAAATGAATAAATCATAATCAACATACTGTATTCCACAGGTAACTATGTGGAAAACCTCATTATGCAACTTTATTTTACATGTAACTTTCTATCATATTTGCCATAAAAGTCTACAGGGGTAGTTGAAGAACCCCGTCCTCACAACACGAACAAATTACCAGTAACAATAATCATTCTTCCATTAACACTGCATTGCTCAGAAAGTTTATCGCAACTGTTATCAATCTACATATTCCGTCTTTTGGTATTGCAGAGTTATCTTCTCTTGTGGGCAGGTATTGATTGTTACGTCATTTGTTTATAAGAGTAACGTCATCATTTTTTGAGAAAACCAATGACGTAACAATCAATACCTGCTCACAAGAGAAGAAAAAAGACGGAATAGTAATATTTCAAATTATTGTGTTACATATCGTACCATAGTTTTCATATCGCTTTTGGTAAAACATGTTGACCAGTAGCATGAAAAAGCTGTTGCTCTCGTTTGCAGCTTGAAATCTGAGAATTAAGTTTTTGTTTCTTGTATTGCAGTTGTTATTAAAAGGCCCGAACCTGTTATTGATCTGCCGGGTAGAGGCAAAAAGTGGGAGAACTTCAAAGAAATACCATGGGGCAGGGATCAAGGAATATACAAACCTGGTATACCAATAGGTAAAAACAAATACACATTATTCGCCACAGTGCTTTGGATAATGTAAAACCATGACGCTACATAACACGAACTACGTTATATGCGCAAGTATAGCCTTTTATATAGAAATATAATGCAAAGAAATCTGACCTAAGCATCATTTATGAGGAAAATAGCAACAATGCATTGCTTTTTTGTATCATTCCTTAGTGTTATTCATTGATGCTGTAATATGTAATCTTCCTAATATCAAGTGTTATTTTATTGACAATATATTTTCTTTTTAGGTGAAATGGCTGTTAAAAAGACATTAGATCCACATGAACAGCGCAAAGCTCAAACAAGACAACCAAGTTCAACTCAAAAGATGCCTGTGAAAACACCATCAAAACCTGCAACTAAACATGTATTAGATAATCTAATGATATACATTGACAATATTAATAAAAATCTCGAAAGCACCACAACAAAGCAAAACGGAAATACAGGAAAATCTCTAGCGGGTGCAAAACAACGACCTGTTGCAACACAAGGAGGAGCCAAGCAGCAAACGGGCGTAGCTCAGAAAGGCTCATTAAAACATCTTGTTGGCATACAAAAGGATGTCAAACAGCAAACTGGTGTACCCCACAGAGGTTCATTTAAACAGAGAGGTGGATTACAAGAAACAGGTGTAGTACAAGAAGGTGCATTGCAACTGACCGATAGAGCTCACGGAAGTTTTGGAGGGAAATCTGGTAAAGCTCAAGCATTGAAAACAAATGGAAAAAAGCAGGGGTCTGTACTAAAACAACCTAGTTTAGCTCAAAGAGGTCCACTGCACAAAATGAATTCACTTCAAGGGAGTTTACAGCACACCGCTGAATCACCAGGTGGTGCATTACAAAAGACTAGCAAAGTACAAGGAGGTGGATTACAAAAACCTAGAAAAGCGCTCGGAGGTTCAATACAACAAACCGGAAAATCGCCGGGAGGTCCTTTGCATAAAATGCGTCAACTGCAAGGAGGTTTAGAACATCAAACTGCTAAATCTCAGGGAGTTGCGTTACAGCAGACTGGTAAAGGTCAAGTAAATGCATTAAACAAAAATGGTTTAGCGCAAGGAGGTACAATGCAAGATATCGGAAAACCGCTGGGAGGTCCTTTGCAAAAAATGCGTCATTTGCAAGGAGGTTTAGAACATCAAACATCTAGATCTCAAGGAGGTGCGTTACAACAGACTGGTAAAGTACAAGCTTCCCCATTGCATAAAAGTGGTAAATCGCAAGGAGGTTTGATGCAACAACAAAATGGAAAATCTCAAGGAGTGTTATTGCATAAAACTGGTAAACTTCAAGGAGGTGTAGTACAGCAAACCGCAAAATCTCAGGGAGGTGCGTTACAACAGACTGGTAAAGGCCAAGTAAATGGATTACAAAAGACTGGTAAAACACTGGAAGGCTTTTTGAAAGACACTGGAAAATTGCCAGGAGGTCCATTGCTTAAAATGGGTACAACTAAAGGAAGTTTAATACAGCAAGGTGGTAATTCTCAAGGAGGCCAATTGCAACAAATAAGTAAAGTTCAAGGGAGTGTAGTTCAGCAAACCGGCAAATCCCAAGGAGCATTGCAACAAACTGGTAACATGCAAGGAGGCAACACACATAATGCTGCTTCAGTTCAAGGAGATACCTTGAAACAAACCAGAGTTCACAGTAGTGGGACAAAGCACATGACCGGTTCTCAGAAGAAAAGCGCTGCGACTAAACCAGCTACTATTCATACAGGTTCTGCGACGCAAACATCAAATGCTTTGACTGCTGATAGTAAAACTAGCGCTGCGAAAGAACAATTGATAGCGAAAACGAATGTGAATAAAGAAAGCAAATCTGGAATGCGCGATGCCGTCAATGCTGCCCGTTCTAAGAAGTACGAAGCCATGCTTAGCAAACCTATATATAAAGTTATGTCTAATGAGCCGACAGTTACACCGATTTATGGTTCTGTTCTCGGTGAAGCAAACATTCATCATAGCGGTGGTACAACTAGTGGCACAAAGGTCGATACGAAGCCATCGGGTGAGAAAATTGTCTTTCATTCATATTTCTTGTCTGACATGTTTCTTTTATTTAAAAAAAAGTATTTTGTTAATACTATGAAAACATAAACACGTTTAAATTAAGATGCATGAATACATGTATCGATAAATTTGAGATGCATGTCACATTTGATGATGAAATATAGTTACTACAAAACTTTTAACGACATTATATTATTACAACAAAAACATATTTTGGGGTATATTTATATATATATTTATTTCATTTATACATGCATTCAAATACTGAACTACATACGGTTATCGTTTTTATAATTTCAGGTGATCAATTCGCTACTCCATTTCCATCATCCAGTGTCAAGGTTGATAGAAGCAAACTTCATGGCATTCCAATACATTTTGGACGGCCGCAACCAACCCCACCTTTGTCTTCTAGCAACACTGGCTTACATGGCGATGCCGTAATAAAACAAACGACAACAAGGCCTACGACGCATAGAAGCCATGTATATGTAACTACTACAGTGCCATCTTCTAAAGCGATAACCACTATTGCACAATTAACAACTACTACCACTCCAGAGACAACAACAACCACTACCACTCCAAAACCTACGACAACCACAACCACTCCGATACCTACAACGACAACTACTACTACTCCCAAGCCAACGACAACAACCTCTACCACTCCTAAACCAACGACAACCACTACCACTCCTAATCCAACAACAACAACCACTACCACTCCAAAGCCAACGACAACAACCACTACCACTCCTAAACCAACGACAACAACCACTTCCACTCCTAAACCAACGACAACAACCACTACCACTACTAAACCAACGACAACAACCACTACCACTCCTAAACCAACGACAACCACTACCACCCCCAAGCCAACGACAACAACCACTACCCCTCCTAAACCAACGACAACAACCACTACCCCTCCTAACCCAACGACAACAACCTCTTCCACTCCTAAACCAACGACAACAACCACTTCCACTCCTAAACCAACAACAACAACCACTACCACTACTAAACCAACGACAACAACCACTACCACTCCCCAACCAACGACAACAACCACTACAACTCCCAAACCAACGACAACCACTACCACACCCAAGCTGACAACGACAACAACCACTACCACTCCTAAACCAACGACAACAACTACTACTCCTAAGCCAACGACAACAACCACTACCACTCCTAGGCCAACGACAACAACCACTACCACTCCTAGGCCAACGACAACAACTACTACCACTCCTAAACCAACGACAACTACTACTACTCTTAAGCCAACGACAACTACTACAACTACCGAACCAACAACCACTACTACCACTCCAGAACCAACGACAACCACTACAACAGCTGAACAAACGACAACAACTACAACTCCAGAGCCGACTACAACCAGTTCCACTCCAGATTCAACGATAACGACAGCTGATGTAACCACCACAAACGCACCAGGCGATAATTGGATTGGTTCATTTGTAACAGGAAAACCTGTACATCATGAAACTGTGCTTTTAGAACGCACCACGGAAAAATCTTCTACACTGCAATCTTTACCACAATCGACAGTAGATCGCGCGCACAATCAGGATCCTCTTTCAAACGTAGAAACCATGTTAACTAAACCCGTATCTGATGCTAGTGCAGTAAGCCAAATTAATCCAGTTTCAATACCCGGATATCAAATATCAGTAAGAACAATGGAACAAACGTCAGATGTCGGGCAAATTACAGGCATGCCTTCGACAGAACCAACTTACATACCCTCCTCAACAAACCTGGATTTTGCAACCCAACAGACAGAGCAAATGTTGGACTCATCCACTACACTTGGAGCTTTAGGAGCAGATATCCATGTGACATCCCAAACTATCGAGGCATTGCAGATTCACGACAGCAGAACGACACAGGGAACATTGCAGTATGATTCAGTACCTACTACAGCGCAAGGGCAAGCCGTATCTCTTGCTAGTTCCATGGCACACAAAACATCGTCTGTAGCTGAGGCATTCACTGAAGACACAACTACATACGCATCAACATCACTTTCAGAAGCAGATACAACGAATGTGACCGAACCAGGTACTACTAATACAAATAACGAACTAACAACTAATGTACAGACAACATATACGGAAACCAAACCCGTGACAGAACTGCCTTTGGTAACAGAGCCGCTTAGATACGATCATCTCTATATGGCATTTGTCAAACCCGAAACTACAACACAACCACCTACCACTACTACTGTGACAACCACGACAGAAAGGAGGACACCAGAATCAACCACCGAAGCAACACCACCACCACCATCAACAACAACAACAACAACAACAACATCATCAACAACAACAACAACAACAGAAAGGCCAACAACAACCACGTCAACAACTACCATAGAAGCAACGACTACTAAAACAACAGAAAGAAAAATAACAGAAAGAAAAAGAAAACATAAACCAACAGAAACATCAACCATTACAACAGAAGCGGCAACAGATGCTGTACCATCAATGAAAACAACATTTTTCAATGCGCGTTCTGCTCAAGCGTCTAGTGCTGCCGCACCAACCCTGTCTAATACCCTTATTTACACTCCTCGTTCTAGCATTGCTTCAGGGCCAGTAGTAGAAGGGTCCAACTCAGTTCTACCTACAACAGACCAAAGACAATCATCATTATTAACAACATCATCAAAGCAACAAACAAATGCTTTCAAAGGAAATTCACCCATTTTTAGTACGACACTAACGTTAAGGGCAAATACTATTACTAACAATGGCAATAATCTTAGGACACACTCCACAGGCTTAGCGTTCCCCACTGCATCGTCTGCGCGGGCTCCTGTAACCGGATATTCCACATTGAGCAACACCATAACGTCCACCATAGGAAACGGTGAGTTGTATCAGTTGTCTACTACATCTGGTGGGGATGGCATTCCCCATGAAAGTATAACACCCGAAAATGACGTAATACCCACTAATTTCAATATTGCAGGCATGGATACAGCAGTAACGTCAAAACCAAATATGATAGAGGATTCCACTGCCACAAGTGTCAATGGTGCTAAGTCTATTGGGTCTACAGCCACAGAAAAAGCAGGAGACTCAGTATCATTAACACATCTTCAGACTAAGAATGGAAATGCAATGCAGAACCCAGATGTGAATTCCAAGAACACATTATCATATACTACCGATAATACAAATGCACAAACCACAGCTAATATCCAATCATCACAGGCATATAACGCAAAAAAACATGATACACTACGACAACAAACTGAAAATAGTGTCACCACCTCCTCAAAAATCAGCACTCATTCCACAACACAGAAATCTATCGGTCAAAAGTTTACATCTGCTACTCATAAAGCTGCTACGTTGTTTACAACATATCAAGCACCCACTGATGTAGGGAAAACGACCATTAATACTGATCCCCATTCTACACGATTCTACAATCATGACAAAATGATGACATCAGGTCAGCCTAATTTACACACAGTCCCCACATACCCGTCTACAGGTCTGCATTCCACGCAACTCCACAAAACACCGTCACAAACTACATCTGAAGTACCAACAACAAATACTAAAACCACTATACCCTCTAGGGATTCTTTGTCAACAAGATCCCAGAATATAGAAACAATTCCTGTGTCAGGTCAGCCTACTTTAGGTGTAAGTACTGCACCATCGTCTACTGGTTCGCAACCATCTAAATTCCTTAATATACCGACACAAACGGCATCGAGCAAGTCAAATATAAATGTTGGCAACGCCATGTCAACAGGTGTTCCATCAGATCACGCTACTAAAAACAAAGCAAACACATTGACATCAACTGTCGCCCATACATCTCCAATTAATAACACGGAATCGCCAACACTATCACGTCAGTCGACAACTTTTGTTGATATATCAGATATGCCAATCCACCCATTTTTAAACACGGACGAAACACTACAAACGACAAATGACCAAACACACCATCCATTATCAACATCGATGACTGATAATACACATATCAACATTGGGGGAAACATCTTTACTCCGGGTTTACAGTCAACAGCTCCCGATGAAACATTTTCAAATACAAATTCACTTTTGTCACAACAAACTAATGAAGATTTGACAATTTTGAATAATAACAACAGGCCTTTTACTAGTGACCTCTTACTTGTAAATGAAAAACAATCGAAAGGTAAACTTCAAGGAATCCAAGGAATCCCTGTATTCGTTAACCCAACGCCATTACAAAATTCGAACAACCTGTTTGATTCGCATTTAAACTATGACAGGCCAGGGAAAAAGTTCAACGGACAACAGGGGCTAAAGCTTGGCGAAATTGATAATATGCCAATAAAGCCATTAGGTTTACAAAAATCGCAAAAATCGTCACCAATGAAAGCAGGCATTGCTTCTTTGAATACAAATTCTAATACAGGACTCACTGGTCATCAAATGAATCAAAAATATCCTGGATCGATATTTCAAAAAGCACGTGACAGTCGTTACCAAATTGACAGTGACATTGCAATTGTTCCGAAAATAAGTTTTGTTGATCCGCAAATGAATGAACATTTAGGTAGGTTATCTAATCGCGCAAAACAACAAAATAATCAAATTCAACAAAAGCCCAGTTCAATAAACAATAACCATGCTGATATCAATAAAGAAAGAAAAAATCCGAACCCTGAACCTAAAAGTGTATTTTCTAATAATATACCTTCTAGTACTAAAGAACAAGTGAAATCGATAAATGAAAATAAAACAAGTAATCCAAAAGTACGGTTTTCCGACCCAAAGATTTCTGAACATGTTACTGCTTTGTTGAAGAAACTGTCTAGTAGATATTCAGCTCACAAAAAAACGTCAAGTTCGAATCTTAATTTCGTAGATCCTCAGTACCTGACCCCCATATACAAAGCTCTTCTTGAGAACCGTCGTAAACAACTATTCCTAAGCTCTTCAGCCGCCTCCGTGCCACCTGACAACAGAATGAAGATGAAGTTTTCATTAGATCCTATCGCACATACAACAGGAAGTGTACAGAAGACAGAAAATACCCCGGATTCAGCGAGTTTCATCTACCATAGCCCTGTTGTAAATGCTAAAGTACCAACCCATCTCTCTAAACACAAATTTCTGCTTGCAAATGGAACACAAACTCTACCATCGGCTATACAAAATGGAACACTTTCACCAGGTACCTTACTTGGCCCTTTAACTCGTGCAAGTACTTCCAAGGCTGGCAATTCGTTGTTTGGAAAGGCCGGTCACGTACCACGTGGACCTCAACAGGGCCAAGCTTATATTCCGCTACAGAGTATCAATGGAAAACAGGTTAATGTATCTTTCGTGGAGGGATATAAATCGTTAGGCAAAGTAATAGATTATCATCACCTTGGTGATCCAAGTGCAGTTTTTAGAACACGTGATCAGTTTGTTGATGGAAGCTTTGACCAGGGTCCTTTTGCTGATAGTTATAGACAAAAAGCTGACGTAGTATTACCAACATCCGGGGTATTAACCGACTCGGATCCCAGTATTAATGTCCCCCGACAGCAAAACAAATTACCACTTTTTGCACAAGGTCATTACCTGTTTCAAGATCACAACAAACCTATGGAATTAAGCTTCGATGTTCTTCAATATCTATTTAAAACTATGGGTCCTGACAATAAAAAGCAATCCATAAATCTTGAAGCGTTAAAGTCGCAATCAAAATTTCCATTGATAATGAAATATATCGACAGAAGTGGGTTGCGAATGCAAAAAACGCATATACATTCTCCGTTGGTTGCTCTAGTAGATAGTCAACGCGCAGCTCAACATAAAAAAGAAGAGATTTCCCCTATATTATCCTTTACTAAGAATCGAAATCATAATTTAATAGATGTGAGTCAGTCCCTAGCTAAAGGGTTGAATAAAAATAATAGAAATACCACACATAATCAAAATCAAGCATCAGCCGTTGAAGCTTTGGCCAAAGCATCCCTTCTTATTAAGCAAACCCCTCGTTTCAAAGGCAGAATGGGAGTTAGTATGTTCAATAATGACAAAAATAAAGAAAGTGGAAATCTTGCAGGTAAATTTTCTATTGGCAGAAGCAACACCATGTTATCATCGTTCCGAGCTTCTAACAGAAAGTATCCGTCATTCCTAAGTGAACCTAATCAAGTAAATGGTGATTTGGTTACTGATTTGACCGACATTCCGCAGGCTCAAGAGCAGCCTCCAGTTGGATATCCAGAACATGTATCATCTACTACTAGAAGTCAGGATGGGACGACATCACAAAAGCCTATGTCATCCATGTCAACAAGTGTGGCTACAGCTCCAAAGACAACAAAGTCTAGTGTTGACCTGTCAACCGGTGTGTTTCCGGCTACAGACGAAAGTACAATGACATCAATAACACCAAACGATGCCGCTAGTTTAGCAATGAAGATGCATTTGCCTATGGTTGACAATACTGCATCGACTCAGGCTTACCGCTTAATCATTGCTAATAATGAAGACATCGGAAGACGAATAAATGAAAACAGTATTGCCAATGCTGAAAGCGGATTCAATGCAAATCATCTGAATGACATTTTGGCAACCGAAGAAACGCCAGCATCCTTCAATAATAGGTTAGATAGGTTTCGACAGACAGGTGACTCAGATAATATAGCCTTTGGTAACTTACAATCTGATTTAAATGCAAAACATCGCAGTCATAAATTCTTCCCCTCTGAAACCTTAATGAATGATGTCAGTGATATAAACATTATACCAACTGAGCCATATACACCAACAGACAAAAAACATTCCAAGAGCTTTGCAACTAACACAAACATTAAAAACGCAGAACAACCAACAAAGCAAATTCATACTATCATACCAAGTATTAATCTACACACTACAAAAACAATCCAAAGTGCATCAGTATTCCCAACCTCTAGCACAAGCATACACAGCCAAGCAGATGCTACACCTTTACACGATGTCAATAAAAACACAGACACATATATAAATTCTCAACAACATACACACAATGCACAAACCACTGAACAAAGCCCAAGTACAAACGAACAAAATGCGACAAGTTTTGTTCAGCACAAGTCGCGACAAACGGAGTCATCTACGAACACAAACTTGGAGCATGTGCAAAATGGAGCTACAAAACAGGTACAGACAGGTCGACAAGATGAAATGACTAGTTCAGTGAATACAAAGGCCAGTGCAAAAGATGGAATGACAAGTACACAAGGTGATAAAAGAAGTACACAAGATCGTACGACGATTACGCCTGCATCGCATAATGGAATGACGAGTACACATGACGGAATGACGAGTACACATACTGCAACTACAAGTACATACGAGGGAAGGACGAGTATACAGGATAAGATGACCAGTTCACACGATAGAATGACTAATACACAAAATGGAAAGACGGGATCACATACGGAGACGACTAGATCACACGATGGAATGAAGAGTACACACGATGGAGCGACGACTTCATACACGGATATGATATATGAAGAAATGCCCATGGCCAGTGCATTGGAAGGCATGACTGATACACCAAGTGAGATGATAAGTACAACAGACAATGTACCAATTCCAGAAGATGTAGCGACTACTACACATGGCAGGAGGACAGATGCACAAGATGGAATGATTCAATCCGAAGATAGACAATTTAACTTTGATCCTTCAGCTCTTAAAGTGGACCCGTTAGCGGGGAATGATTTTGGAGCAAAGGATAACAATTTCCAGGCCCTCTGGTCAACAGACACAGGATTTAATCAAGACGCGAAAGCAAATTCTGGCAATTTTCCCAATGATCAAGGAGGAAACCAAAATACTTTGATGCTATTCAATGATATGCCGAAATTCGTACAGCGAACTATTGCAAATGTGGACCATCGACCTGGTACTGGTCCTGGTACGTTAATCAATACGTTAGTGAAAGGCTTACATTTAGATTCATCCAAAGGAAACTTTGACAGTCGTGGCAATGCAATGCCTAATAACAAAGCAACTGACTTCACAACGGAACAACAAAGTACTGCTACATTTATGTCTTCAGATTCATCTACAACACAACAATCGCGGGATCAAAGACAAGAACAAACTTCATCAAACAAACAATTGGCCATGACAGACTCTCCCACTACAAAGGAACCACAATTACGGTTGGACCACCTGGTCATGCCTATCGTTAAAACAAAAGAACCGATCACAAAAATGACAGAACAGACAACAACTTCTACAACAACTGAGGTGCCGACAACGACCACCACTACAAAAACAACCACGACCACAGAGGCACCAACTACCACATCCACAACCACAACAACAGAGGCACCATCAACAACCACAACAACAGAGGCTCCGACAACAACTACAACAACAGAGGCTCCGACAACAACAACAACAACAGAGACTCCAACAACAACTACTACAACAGAGACTCCGACAATAACAACAACAACAACAACCGAGGCTCCCACAACACCTACTACAACAGAGACTCCGACAACAACAACAACAACAACAACAACCGAGGCTCCCACAACAACAACAACAACAACCGAGGCTCCCACAACAACTACTACAACAGAGACTCCGACAACAACTACAACAACTGAGGCTCCAACAACAACTACTACAACTGAGGCTCCAACAACAACAACTGAGGCCCCGACAACAACAACTGAGGCTCCGACAACAACTACAACAACTGAGGCTCCAACAACAACTACAACAACTGAGGCTCCAACAACAACTACAACAACTGAGGCTCCAACAACAACAACTGAGGCTCCGACAACAACTACAACAACTGAGGCTCCAACAACAACTACAACAACTGAGGCTCCAACAACAACTACTACAACTGAGGCTCCAACAACAACAACTGAGGCTCCGACAACAACTACAACAACTGAGGCTCCGACAACAACCACAACAACTGAACCTCCAACAACAACAACAACCGAGGCTCCTACAACCACAACAACAACTGAGACTCCGACAACAACAACTACAACTGAGGCTCCGACAACAACTACAACAACCGAGCCAACAACTACTACTGAACCTACAACAACGACAACAACGTCCACAACAACAACAACAACTGAGGCTCCCACAACAACTTCAACAACCGAACCTACAACTACAACAACCACACCTACAACTACAACAACCACACCTACAACTACAACAACAGTGACAACGACCCCTGTTCCGACTGAACCTCCGGAGCCACTTCGACTAGATCACTTATATATGGATTTCATAACAACTACGGCGAAACCTACAACAACGACAACGGAACCTACAACAACGACAACGGAGCCTACAACAACAACAACAACTGAAGCATCTACCACAACCACTGCAACAACAACAACTACTGAGGAGCCTACCACAACTACAACCACATTTGAGCCACCCACGGTCACAGAGCCCACATCAACAACAGAACCGAGAAGGACCTTCTCCACAAGCAATTTCGTTTCGAATGGAGAAGGTTTATTACAACCTACAGCATTTGGGGGCATGAGTCATATCGTTATGAGCCCCACAGTTATTGCTGGAAGGTCAAATTTGAATAGCATCAATGAAAAACAATCCTCATCTGTCATCCGCCAATCTGTAGAAAGACTGAAGCAGCTGTTTGGATTAGAAAATGTTCCTAATGTCATTATCAAGCCTACAAAGTTCACAACTTTAAATAAATTATCTGGCTCCTTACTGATGTCCAAAGGAAGCCGCCTATCTAGCAGTGCAATCGGCAGAACTATATCAACTCACCAGGAGTCACCGACGCAAAGCCTGTCTGGTTCTACCACTGATAGTGCGTCGACCACAGTCTTTACACCAGATTACATCACTGAAATCACGACTAAGCAAGAACCATTAAGATTAGACCACCTGTACATGGATATAATTACAACAACTGAGCCGACCACAACGACAACAACTATTCCAACCACCACCACCACGACACCTACAACGACAACCACGCCCACAACTACAACAACTCCTACAACTACTACCACACCGACCACGACGACCAAGCCCACAACTACGACAACGCCCACAACGACAACCACGCCCACAACGACAACCACGCCCACAACGACAACCACGCCCACAACGACAACCACGCCCACAACGACAACCACGCCCACAACGACAACCAAGCCTACCACGATAACTGCGCCTACCACGACAACTGCGCCTACCACGACAACGCCTATCCCGACAACCACGTCCACAACTATGACAACCCCTTCAACCACTACCACGCCTACCACGCCCACAAGTACGACAACGCCAACTACAACAAATTCTACCACTACCATAATGGTCCTAACGGAAAGTAATACTTTACATTCGACAACGGCGATAATTGTTCCATCGGAAACTATTACTACACATTCTACCACGCCAATATTAGTCCCGATCATAACTTCAGCACCCATACCAATCACACGTACAGATCCTACCAGCACGATCACACTTTTCACTGAAAACATGAATTATGAGGCCACAACGGCTGAAAATCTTACACAGAGTACACTTGCAGAAAAATCTAAACCACAGCCATTAGTTAGCGGATCATTTGCGACTATCCAACCCTTAGCCAGGCTATCGCAGGTGCTCAAACTGGCAAGGACTCAAAAGACAGACGGTCGTTTGAGCCGACCTCTAGCCGCCACAGCTGAATCTACAGTGGCATCAAAAATGGAAAGTGTAAAACTTTCATCTACATCTATTGCGAACACGGATGTTGCATCAACCATTACGCACACTGGTGATTATCTTTTAACTAGCGTTCACTAATATGTATAACCGTATAGCCTATACAATAACATGGTACATATTAATACCATACATCATTTTATTGACATACGCAGATCTAACATGGACATTCATGCAAAGGTACTCATCCAATCTAAGCATTGCTGCAATAATATCAAGCAGTTGTGGTGACTGTATATTCACAATGATATTTTTGTACCAAAAGGAACGCTTAACCCCTTTTACAGGTTTTTCTTCTGAACGCCTTTCTTGTCATTTGCTTGGCTTTCCTTTATATCCCAAAGAATAATTCATGTCATGGGATAGCTATAACGGTAATGATCAAATATCAATTTTCTTGATAAAAGTTACATTATTCTTTGTGTGTATAAATATAAAAAATGCATTATTGTTGCTTATCGTGAATTCGCACTATTCATCAGACTAGACAAACATACGTTCTGGTTGTTCTGTCAATCAATTAAAATGTGTTGTTTTGTGGACATTGTGAACAATATTTGGTTCAAATGTATAAACACTACAAACATTTCTGATATTGTACATAATAATATAATATTTCATTTCAACAAAAAATAAATGTTTCTGCGTTGAAACTGTAGAGAAATCTACAGAATACCGTCTTGTTGTATCTACATTTAACAGGCAGCAAGATAAAAAATGTAAGTATTTAGAAAATGTGTCCACGATACCCTGTACATATGCTTGATGTGAAGAAATGGGAACTAGTTATTTATGAATATATGCCTTCACGACTTGCACCACGAAAGAGCACTATAGTTCGTCAACATACCACTAACTATATCTAAATGATATGTAAACTAGTGGTTTAATCTTTCCTACCTGTATTTCAGGTCCCTTGGTGGCAAGCCCTCTCGGTGGACCAACACTAGATACACTTCAACAACATTCTGGGTCAAGCGGGCCACTTAATCAGATGGATTCCTTGATGATTGAGTCACCAACAGGACCGCTGGGTAAGCAACAAATATTCATTTCTTAATTCAATCTCACTAATCTTAACCTGTATTAATAGTTTGTATTACTTAAGTGCACACGTATTCTCCATATCCATCATATGATACGTCTTTTAGCATTTAATTGCCCAAGGTCAGTCAGTGAAAGATATCGCGTGGATTAAATAGAGAATAATACATGCCTTTTTCCATATCACACCCAGTATCAACCCGAGATTATATCAGCCCTAAGGGACCGAGATGGGAAAAAGTAGAAGTGTTCCAAAAGGGTTGTGATACGTGTTTTGCGGGCTGATATGAAGAGGGTTGATACGGGTTTCGGGGTGTGATACGGCGAGGGCTGATATGAGTTAAAGCAATTGTGTCGTATCGCATATACAAAAAAAAAGGTATTTTTTTAGTAAGTATGCAATAAAGAATGGTATGACATACTTACTAATAAATACGGCTTTTTTTTGTATATGCTATACGCCTCAATTGCTGTAACCCATATCAGCCCCCTCCGTATCAGCCTGCAAAACCCTTATCACACCCCTTTTGGAAATGTTTCGTTTTTCAACATTTCAAAAGAAAAATAGATCATAAGATAGTAGCTTTTATTAGTAAGTATTTAATAAACAGAATAAAACATTGCTTTTTTCTGTATTACATGAATGGATGATTCTCCAATAGTACTTACATAGATTTATGGCGATTTTGTTTTACGTTTTCGACTTCTCAGTAATAGACCCGTTACAAAACGGAAACTGCAACTACGCTTGTATATACATATATCAAATTAATATTATTTCGTTTGATTGTTTTCTAGTAGGGAATCAGCCACAATTCACGGAACCCTTAGTCCCCGGGTTTGTAGCGCAGTCCGAGCCGGCCCCTAACCAGTGGCCATCAAAGGCACCGATAGTTTCACAAGGAAACCAGGGCTCTGGTGCATCGAAACCCCTTTCCTGGACACCAGGATTAAAACAGCCACTAGCTACACTACCAGCCTCCATTTTGATCGGCAGTGAACCTAAGTATAACTTGGCATCATCTAAACCGGGATTCGAGCCAGAAGCAGCTATTGTTCCTATAAAGCAGAAAAATATTGAAAGTAAAATCAAAGACGTACGATTGGCTGATATAAACACCGGTTCAAACACATTTTCCAACCATCAACAACCAATAGCAGATCAGTTTGCCCAGAAACCGGATGTCAGAATAATGAAAAATGGTCAAAGCAACCTGGCCGATTACTCTATAATAAAAGACACTGGACCTACTGGGCCGTTGCTTCCTGGTTCACCTGCACCACCAACTTACATGTACAAATCAACTCCAATCAACGTGCAGCTCAATACAGGAAGTCCACTTACTATCAGCTCTGAAAAGCCACAGTTTCCTTTGAACATGGCAACTACAGGAATAATGGATATGGTCTACCAGGCAACAAACACCCCTGTTTTCACCGGAGCTCCCTCTGGTGGGTACACCAACACATGGACTACATCTGGAACAACAATGCCTCCTGTGTTCACAGCCTCCACAGCGCCACCTACCACAACAGCACCTATCGTAACAACCACTAACGCTTATTCGCAAATATCAGCTAACGTTATGCAAGAAAAATTGATCTGGGAGAAAATTCAAGTGTTAAAGGATTTGAGGGTTGCGCTGCAGTCTCTGAATATTCCAAATAACGGGAATTTATACAAGAGAATCGAACGTCTATCTGTTGATAAGATAAGAGCATACCTGAAGAGAGCTCAATCGATAAAGAAAGGCCGTAGTGGTACCAGACGTTCTGGCTGATTTGGGATTATGCCAGCCAAATATACAAACCACTCGATTTAAAACGATTGAACTTAAATAAGGCACTCGTGTCCTCGAAGGTTATACATGAGCTATTTCCTTTCTACCATAGCTCTTACAGAATATATTTAATGTTTTATTTCACTTGAAAGTCTTTTGATATAAAAACATGATATATACATTTTTTCCCCTTTTTTGTCCTCAAGCAGGACGTTGTTTAAAATTTTAAAATCGAGATGGAAGATATTAATATCTCATACTATTAGCCCTCTTTTTTCATAAATTATTATTTTCGAAAAATACTATGCGTCGCGAGTTTGAGTTAAAATGAATATTTGTATTAATATGTTCGTGTTTGTGTTATATATCATAGATTAACCATTAATATTCGCACATGAAACAATTTAATGTTACTTAATTACTCACAGCATAAATACAATCGAACATACAATGCGTAGCTTTGATTTGAATTATCAATCATAATTTTTACAGAGGAACGAGAAATTAATGCAATATCTTATCAGACTTTATTCCTTGACACGCTTTGACATGAACCTTAGTCAAATGTTAACTGTTCCTATACTTGTTCTGATCTATTGATTCATTAAAAAAGCACAACAGTTGCAATGCGGCGATTATTTAGAATAACCAAATTACTAGCATTGTAATACGAATTTATTAACGTTTAACAAAAAATTCAGGCCTCATACCAGAGGGCTAAAATCTTGTCAAAAACTCTTTTATCCGTATAAACAAAGAAATATAAAATTAAGTTAAGCGTTATGTCTTTTAGATCGAGACACATACGTAGTAGGGTTGTTTGTGGTGTTTAAATATGTTCACCAGGCCAGAAACTAACATATAAGGCAACGCGTTCACAGCTAGCCTTACTTCACTGAGGTGTGGTGTAGAGTTCCCTATAACCAGCGTACGTTTAATGTGTAATAAACGTCAGCACATTTTCATTTTTATCTCATTAAGTTGGATTTCATGACCTGACAACGATCACTCTGTCGAGCCATGCTCGCTGGCCACGTGATAATAATAAAATGTACATGTACTTGACGTCTTTAACAATACACGCTTGGTCTCTCATAAACACGTTTTTATTATAAAGATTAATTATGGTTGTATATAATTTATTTGAATATTCTTCATACATTTCTTATTTGACATCAAGTTCTGATGACAAGTGTCCTACGTTAGGATTCATACCCTTCTTAGTAAACGTGCTGTGTTAGTTTTCACAACGCCATATGTAACTGAATCGGTTTTGATCAGACTTTGTCTTTGGTCCTGTTTTCGGGTGTGATAACGAGCATTTGGTACCAGAAAAACTTGATAAAAATTGCACTCAGACAGGTGTAGACACGACTTAAATTAAACAGGAGTAAGTGAGTTTCGTGGAAGAATTTTTATTTTTGTAAATTCGAATTAATAATTAGCTTTGTAAAACATCAAATTTCAAATTGAAAAAAAAAAAGAAGCGAAATATCACTTTTTCATTTTGAATTAATGGCGCCATTTCAATTTATGCTATGACTTTACAAGAGGTGTTATATATAAGACATACATGTGATTGAGATATTGCCGTGAGCAATAACCAGGGTATCAGATATGACAAAGGGAGATCCACGACGAGGAATTATCAAAAATAACATGATCATTTTAACCATTCATGTAGCTGTTACATATTCAAAAAGCATATACACGCGGTGTGGTCTAAAGCGTTGATGTTAAAGAAAAAAGATGTCAAGTGAAAAAAGGATACTTGTTTTCGCATTATTATTTGTACATAGTATATACTTCATTTGTATCAGCTGCTACAACGTAGTTTCATGAAAATGTTATAAATAAAAAATAACCAATAACGTTTCTTTGATTTTATATATAGATATATATACCATTTCCTGAATACGAAATAATAATTAATGAATTGTGTATAGGAGCATATTGAATTGCATACTTTAATTCGATACGCACAACGCCGCGGAATATAACTTAAACGCCAATCAATTAACCTTGTGAACATGCACCTGGCCTTTGTTTTGGCACATACAGTGTACATACTCTTCAGATATATATAGAGGTTATCATATGATCATTTCCATATCTTACTCCGTATCAGTTCTAGACTCCCATATCAGCCCATCCAATGGCTGATTTGGTCGAGTAGTAGCTATAGCGCAACCATTCAAAGAAGTTCCATAAACAGAGAATTAACTGAGGAATGAAAACAGTGTCGCTGTGGAATAAGCGGCGTGACTATCTAGAAAGGGAAAGATTACGCTCGGGAAAGCGAAATTATATGGTTTATCGTAAAGATAAGTAGTATACCTTTCATGTTGGTTTTTCTCTAACCAAGGATCGAGGTAAGCGACTGATGCAGATAAGTACGTAGTTCCATTGATTTCACATTCCGGAGTGTGTATATAAGTATAACATATAAAAATAAAGACTAACAAATTAAAAAAAGAAAAATGAATTAAATAAACAATGGCTAGTGTAGACAGAAAAAATAATAAAATGAACTACATACTTATACAAACAATGGCTAGCTTAGTCATAACCCCCTAGACAAAGGCGATCAGTTATGGAGCTGGCCTCACATCACCTAGTAACAATATTACAAGCAAAGTTAGTAAGTTGTGAGATAGGTGGGACATCCTGTAGTCATAACATTATATCAACATTTCAAATGATCGATAATTCAATACATGCTGTGAGATTAATGCATCTTTTGATAACGTAACAATATCACCTAGTAACAATATTACAAGCAAAGTTAGTAAGTTGTGAGATAGGTGGGACATCATGTAGTCACAACATAATATCAACATTTCAAATAATCGATAATTCAATACGTGCTGTGAGATTAATGCATCTTTTGATAAAGTGACCAGAATTCCGATCGGAAAATGACAACACCGACTCTGCTTCTCCAACAAAGTGAAGTAAGGATGTGAAACTAAATGCAAAATAACTATTATATTCGAATGTAAATATTGACAATGATATTTTTTCAGAAATGGTTTCATGACCCTGCTTAAACTTTTGTTAAGTTTGTTATCAATAGGAATTTCTGTCAAAGAATTATAGCACCATTTACTAAAACAAGCTTTGCTGATTGTTAGTTTAGGAGCTGGTCTATCATTATCTGGTCGCGACAATTTAAACACTGACGGTATCTAATGGAGCTGGTATAACAGTACGTACCCACAAAATAAATGATGGAAAGATATTGGCTGAAACTATCTATTGTGAATAGACATCAACGGGATATCCCGCCTAGTCTATGCTAAATTATGGGCGGATTTGTCGAGGGGTTAACACTCCGACCTTCCACGCAGGCGGCCGGGGTTCGATCCCTGAAGTCGTCGTACGCATAGAATATTCAGAGAAATTGTTTTTCTCCTGCCCATACAACTCCAACAACCCAGGTGGAGTATACAATGGTCTAGGGTGGATGTTGCGGTATCTGTGCTGTAGCATTCAAGTGAGGTGGCACTATAAATGATACCGTTGGAAGCACGGTCCCACTACAAACCGAACGCAATATATCTCCAGCATAGACGCAGGTATACACACAAAGAGAGATACGAGCCATGTGACATAGGACTAGTAGTTAGCACCTGATAAGGCAGCTGCTGCGAATTTCTCAAAATTGTATTCATTAATGTATATATGTTAATTGTATAAAACGTATATCTATGTGCTGTAAAGCGCTTTAGAGTGGCTTATTCTTACTAGACAGGGCGCTATATCATTGTTACATACACATATGCAATGACCAGAAAGGTTTATCGACAACAAGGTAATCGATCCTCTGATTTTGATATACAATAATCAATAATACGGAAATACTGATTGAAGACAAATACAAGTAAATCAAATTGATGCATCACAGGAAAAGCGTATCCAATAGCTTTTGATTGACCTCGAAGCGGGCGTTTTTATCTGACCACAAATGACTTCAAGAAAGCCACATAGAGAATATTACATTACTGTTGGAAGATCGATATCCATAAAATGTATCCATATATTAATATGAATTTACATTTCAATTCAAGTAAGATGGGTATAATAAAAAGGACTCATTGCCTCAAGAACAGATCCCAATGATATTAAATGAAAATTGTGCTCTCACCTGATGGACCCGTCGCTATCTTCCTGATTACAGAAAATGAGGAAAGTTCAAATTAATTAGGATTAAAACAGTTTAATGGAATATTAAGGTTTAATGGAAATTTTTGATGATACTCAATTAATACTCCATAACTGATTTTGTTCGTCTAAAGTATTGTGACTTAGTAAGCTGTGGTTAATGAAATTATTTATTTTAGTCTAACAGGTTCGTTTCTCTGTAACATCGTAATTATGTCAATGAAAGGTGTGTTATTTCTGAATGTAAGCTGGTTGTACATTATTTTGTACAATAATGTAAATAGTGAATTATCTTACCAAAGCAAATAACTGTATGTGAAAATATTTACGTGCTGAAATGTTCATATTATTACCTTTAAATCTGATCGCGGTGTGGACATGCTAGCGTTGGCAACAACTATACAACCTCAATATTCGATTTATCTATAACCTATAAATAAACGTTTTCGTGTCAATATTACCGTTTTGATTTACTCAACGCAAAAAAAAAAATGAGAACATCTCAACACCGTGAAAATGTCACTTTTTACTGTATTTAATTAGTAAATAACATTCGAGAGGTAGTGTAACTTGTGTTGAAAATGCACCCAGAGGCCCAGATGTATGTTTTATTTTTCAATAAAAATGTAGTTATTTATCCGCCCATAATCTAGCATAGACTAGGCTGGATATCACGTTGATGTCCTTTCACAATAGATAGTTTCAGCCAATATAAATAAGTGATATAAGGCATTCTCTTTCCATCATATATTTTGTGGGTACGTACTGTGATACCAGCTCCATTAGATACCGTCAGTGTTTAAATTGTTGCGACCAGATAATGATAGACCAGCTCCTAAACTAACAATCAGCAAAGCTTGTTTTAGTAAATTGTGTTATAATTCTTTGACAGAAATTCCTATTGACTACGGCAGATAATGTATACATTAACTAGTACTTTTAGGAGGCACGTTAATCTAGTGGTAGGACGCCGGGCTCGTGACCGAAGGGTTGCTAATGCTCGATTCGTCGAGTTGTTTGTTCTGGCTGCATAGGGCATTCATTAACAGCTGTATAATAAAATATAAAGAATTAATAAAAGGCATTCTCATTTAAATTTTGTATAAATAATGCAAATCATATTGTAACGGAAATGAATGCGTTAACAACAAAAAGATTGCCAAATTCGTTCGCAAAAAGTCTGGATGTACAACAGAATTAATTAGACTGCTCATACACTATCGCTATCTTCATTTGTATCATTCATAGCTGGCATGATTGATTGCTGTGAGCAAAAAAACTGAATATGAAGAAGCATGTCATTAACATAATCATGTAAGCGGTCATTAAGGAAACCATCAAGCCTTTAGTGAATTTCACATTAGTGTGCAAAGATATTGGATGTGCAGTCACGCACGTTAGGTCTTATTGTACAGTTAAGTGTTTACTTTGACTTGCTTACTGCCTCTCCTTATAACACAGATTATATATTTCCTTTCTGCGTATTTCTACTTATTATCGCACGCAAACAAGGCGGTTGACTCCCTGGGTTTAACCTTTGCTTTATAGCTGGAGTTTGTTCTTGATTGTTTACATAAAAATAGTAACTCGAGGTTCTTTTATACCGCTTTATCACAACCTAGTTCGTAAGTCAATTCAAAGCGGTTCACAAATTATGATCCGTGGTTATAGGGCCTTTGCAACCAGCCAATATCTTTCTCAATTCCATGGGAAGCATACAACCGGTGCTGCCATTTCGGCGCTCACAGCTAGGATTCTACAATTCTAGCACTGCCCAACCACATACTCATTTACAGCTGAGTAGACTGGAGCAAGCGGAGTAAAGTATCTTGCTCAAAGATACAGCACAGTGCCGTGCCGTGACTCGAACCCGCAACCCTTCGGTCACGAGCCCGGCGTCCTACCACTAGATTAATGTGCCTCCTAAAAGTACTAGTTAATGTATACATTATCTGCCGTAGTCTAAAGTGATTTACTTTGTAACGTTTTTGATGGTCTTTCAGATTTGTGCTGTTGTTCTTCGTATGTTTCGATATACCAATACATGGCTTTGTCATTCTTTTGACATATGTATTACTAATAGGTTCCAAATGAATGAAATGACCAGACGGTACAATGCAGTGTTTAATAGGTATGGCTATCTGAATCTGAAAACAACTCTATTCTTTCTTTCTTCGTATCTTTTGTATTTTTGGTTTTATGGAATTCTTATTGAATTCGTATTTCTTGTTCTCTAACTAATTGTATTTCCCTATGAAACTATAACGACACATTTTTCATAACAACGAGTAGAATCTTCCATATCCATAAACAAATGGTAAAGTTCAGAGATGTAGTTACTACCTACACCAGGGCCTATACTCATGAAACCGTTTTCATGCTCAAGCATGGATTTTGTGCTCAAGCCAAATTTCTATTTCCGCTTATAAACTAATAACAAATATCTTATTTTGTCAATGTGTTTGTGAAAAAATTTAAGAGACTTAAAGCCGAATACTGTTTTCAATGTTTCCATTTGACTGTTTGATCATTTCATTTGAGTGTGACACAGGAAAGCTGGTTTGAGTCCCCGCTTGAGCATGAGAACGGTTTCGTGAATACGGGCCCTGGGCTGCACAAAAACTATTCACATGAACCCGAATACGACCATTTGTTTGTTTATTTTTCTATTTTAGTTTAACGACCCATAGACAAATATGGTCGTTTAGGGTCAGAATAAATCTATTAGTATGGGACAACCATGTGAGGAATCAAAATTAAAATAATATAAAACGTCGTATATCTTATAAAATCAGCAGCAGGATAGGCTTAGAGAGTTAAAATAGTGGAAGGGGGTAAAATATGAGACATGTTTTCAACCATCGTGTAAAGATTGAAATGGAATGAGATATGTATACATTGCATGTGTCGTAGGAAAACAAGTCATACAGGTTACAATGTAGTGGAATTACAGTGTATAACACAGACCTATGTCTTTTATAATTATAGTTGTATAGTTGCATAATGCCTCCAAGTCTACGGAAGAAAAGGGTTTTCATGTCCGACATTGCAATATTTGTCACGAAAGTATTTAAAATCTGAACAATCTATTAGCAAGTGCTCCACTGTAAAGGGAGACTCACGCGTGGAGGGTAGGTGGCTCATTGGTATTCGTAAAACCAGCAAGGAGTCGAGGAGGACTAATTCAATCATTCCCTAACTTGAGGGTGTGATAGATAAATCTCCAACCCGAGGGGTGATGTTTTTTGGTTGTCTAACCCGAGGCTCTGCCGAGGAATAGACAACCAAAACAAATCACCACGAGGGTTGAAGATTTCTGTCACACCCTAAAGGTAGGGGATGATTGTTTTTCTCCAATCCTATTATTTCAGTCACAACTCCGTCGACAGTAATGTAAACAGAAACACATTTTGGGTATGAATTTCGTCATTAATTTTTGATGACGTAACAATTACCGGTGACGCATTTTAATGACGTCACAATCGAGCACGTGCTAATCGCCACGAGGCTATCTCCCCCTAGGGGGTGACAAATAGAATATTTCACCCCCTTGGGGGTGAAATAGGAGAATCTCAACCCGAGGGGGAGGATTCTTAAGTTGCCAAACACGAGGCTTTGCCGAGTGTTTGGCAACTAAAGAATCTTTCCCCGAGAGTTGAGATTCCACTATCCCCCCCACAAGGGGGTGAATGATTCTTTTTCTCTTACCCTGTCCTTTCATTGTGGATCATATGCACAATGTAATGATAACGTTACATGCTTAATTCAGGGTTGACGTGACGTTGATGGATTGTTGACGTGACGTCATTGTATTGTTAAAGTGACGTCATGCCATTGTTAGGAATAGGGGAATCCCCCCGTCTCAGCCCTAGGGTGAGACAAGGAAATCTCACACCGGTAAAAATGCGGATACACCTGTCCAGGGTAAGATAAAAGCTGATCTTTTCCGGCTAAAACGGGATACACGCATGTGAATAGTGGGAGAAAACATACTTTTTGCGGTCTCTCAGACTTGGCGGACAAGGATACATTTTGCTTGCACTTTAAACAGTTTGTTGCTTGTCTCAAGAGACCATCGTTGCTGCCATTCACTTTGAATGGCCGATCGAATAATGGGTACTACAACTGTATTTTGCAGCTAGTTTGTTATTGGTTTGCTGGGAGTTTAGTGCATTTCAGCTTCTCTTCAAACATTTCATTTTATTTTATTTCGACGTTGCTCGGATGTGGCTTTTATATAGAAATAAACTAAAAAAAAAAAAATCCGGTAACCATTTCATCTCCGAACAAATTCACACTTTGTACATCATACACTTGGATACAAATGCAGTTAAAATTTCCAGTACGTACATGTAGACCGATAAAATAAGTAAAACTTCAAACAGAGATACGACTGCATCATTTGTTAATGTAGTAAAAAAAAGTCATGCCGCTTTTAATTGCTACCCACGTTTTGGTTAGATTTGATATATAAAAATATATTAAAAAACATGTCGTAGATGCAAATGTCAGAAGAATATAATATTTGGCCCACTTTGGGGCGAGATAGGGGAACCGTGTGGGACATCTCACACCTAAGATGGGACAAGGACATATCACACCTGAAGTGAGTCAAGGACATCTTACACCTAAGGTGGATCAAAGGACATCTCACACCTAAGGTGGGACAAAGGACATCTTACATATAAGGTGGGACAAGGACATCTCACACCTAAGGTTGGGCAAGGGCATCTCACACCTAAGGAGGGACAATAACTTCTCATACCCTGGACAGGGATATCCACCATTTTACTGGTGTGAGATTTTCTTATCTCACCCTAGCGTTGAGACAAACTACACGTGTTCTTTGCACATTCTCAACAATTGTATGACGTCATAGCAACAATACCATGACGTCACGGCAACAATACAATGACGTCACGTCGACAATTCAGCCGCATCACATCAACATTGTCTTGCATTGATGTAACGTCTATATCAAATATAAGGGTAAACAGGGTAAGAGACAAATAATCATTCATCCCCTTGGGAGTGAGACAGGGTAATCTAAACCCTCGGGTTGAGATTATCCTGTCTCACCCACCAAGGGGGTGAAATATTCTAATAATCTCACATCTTAGGTGGGTCAATGACATATCACACCTAAGGTGGGACAAATAGAATCTTTCACCCCCTTGGGGGTGAGACAGGGTAATCTCAACCCTCGGGGTAAGATTCTTAAGTTGTCAAACACGAGGCTTGCCGAGTGTTTGACAGCTGAAGAATCTTACCCCGAGGGTAGATATCACCCTGTCTCACTCCCAAGCGGGAGAATGAGTATTTTTCTCTTACCCTGTGTTTACCCTCTTATGTATTTTATATAGACGTTACATACGTTATAGACGAGACTGGGGGATTCCCCTATTCATAACAATGGCATGACGTCACTTTAACAATACAATGACGTCACGTCAACAATCCATTAACGTCACTGACGTCAACCCTGAATTTAGCATGTAACGTTATCATTACATTGTGTATATAATACAAAATGGGAGAACAGGGTAAGAGAAAAAGAATCATTTAACTCCTTGTGGGTGAGATAGGAGAATCTCAACACGAGGGGGAAAATTCTTAAGTTGCCAAACACGAGGATGTGCCGAGTGTTTGGCACTTTAAGAATCTTTCCCCCTCGTGTTGAGATTCTCCTATCTCACCCCCAAGGGGGTGAAAGATTCTATTAATCTCACACCGAAGGTGTGACAAGGACATCTCACACCGAAGGTGGGACACGGACACCAGGAAAGGGTTGGAAACATCTGTCTAGGGTTCCAGAATAGAGAATGATATACTTATATACACACAGAAAGATATAACACATATAACCACCAATATTTCAAATTTCATTGTGATTATGTGTCACAGGTTCAATTAAGATCGGCATACAAATCAAGCAGTAGTTTTTCGGAAATGTTTAGCAAGAAAAAGGGTTGTAATTTTATCGGATATGCTTAGCGGAAAATAGAAAAAGGCTATAACTTTTGTTGTAATAAAAATGAAAAAATAAATAAAATAATGAAATGAAATAAATAAATAAGTTAACCAAAAGCGCACAGCTCCCTAGGGTACTGACCATGTGTACCACGTTCAAAATATTGGTGTAGGAGGTCGTCTAAAAACAACTTTATAAAAAGGGAGATGACTCAAAAACTATTCTTTCTTAAAAAATATGTTTAGAAGATAGGCAGCGGTGCTCCAAACTCTTCCGTCCACAGCGGGACAAATAATTTAAATGGATAAGTGTTTACTGCATGCAATCTACGTAGTACTTTCGCGTAGCCTACACTTCCATATATAAAAAGAACGCAGTCAACAGCATATAGATCTGCTTGATATCTGCGGCGAAATGATTTTTGAAATAATATTTGTATGGACTCATTCCAAAAGTAGAACTACAATATTGTGCGACATATCTTTTATTTCATAATAAAGATAATCGAAAAACACCGATTCCAACAGGTTTTTTTTTTAAATTTATTCATGCTCAAATATATAAATAAAGTTACTCACTCAAATAGAAATAGTTTTATATACAGCAAGCGTTCATCTTAATTGGAGCCTCAAATAGTAGTTTGGTGCGTTAGTTAAGAAGCACGTGACATTTACTATCGTAAGAGTTTCGTTTGATAAGCAGGAAACATCTTGTCACTGACAAGACACTATATGTAAAGACCTGTAATATATGTATGTTCTTGTGATTTAACCCTTTCATCCCTATATAACTTTAGTAGACTCTACCATGCATTGATCTTGACGAGTCCATTACGGTCTACAGTGGTGAGAACATAAAGGTGAAGATTAGAACACGCACATGTGGTTTTAGTGACATGACTTGTCATGTTTTACAGTTTGACGAATCGCTGGATTATCACAAACCAGGTGTACATTTGTATCGTTAATAAAGCATTTCAATACCTACGTGTGGTAAGAAATACATGTCTCATACATAAATAATGCTACTACATGTACAAGTTTCATTATGAAAATATTACCTGAATGACTGTAAAGGCAATTATAAACGGTGAGCAGAAAGAAAATCAAATACCTATTTCAAAACCAGAATCTACCTGTAAACATTATGAAAAGATTCTTGTACATGTAACACAACCAAAACATGTTTATATGTGACGTTTAGATGGCTAGTACCGTATGTATTCCGTCACCTTCGTCAGAAAAATGACCAGTGACACGTATGTACATAAAGGTGTAAAATATGTACGAGTTATCCACAAATCGATGTCGATTCGGCTACGCTGTAAGCGTATGTACAGTTAGTTGGTATATATGTACCGAAATGACTCGATTCAGCTACGCTTTATAATATAAGAACTAATTGGACATACGCTTACATCGTGGCCGAATCGACATCCATTTGTGGACAACTTGTTCATAATGTTCATTTGTCTTATGAAGGTGACAGAGTATATGTACATACCGTACTAGTCATCGAAACGTCACACATAAACACTTTTTGGTTGTGCTACATGAATCTTTTCATAATCCATATTTACCAACCCGAAGAAAATGTTTAGAAACTTCTACAGGTCCCATATACATATCAAGATGCACTTATATCCATACTTGCCATTTACACATGAATCTGTACGAGACACTCCTTGTGATAAGATGAACATAAGGCATTGACATGAAGATTGTACCTATGGAATTTGGTAATTGATCTAGTATGCCAACAAAGGACTTACACTGCACCATACAGCTGTTTCGTCCTTCTAGCACTCATCGGTGATGCTAGCAGGTCAAAAAGAGGGTATCCGAATGTGTTGGTACATAAAACCACTTAATTTTACGGATTATAAATATAAGAGTAGGACTGAGTGATGTCAAATTTACAATGAATGAAGTGTGTATATCAAGAACCGTTCAACTACTAAAAAGATACGAAATACAGGTTACAATATATACCAACATGTACGTTTAGCAATGTATGTCAGATAATACATTCGCAAGTCCCAGTGGTAGAATCCAATGCAAACATGATTTCATTGGACATTTTTTACTCTTTTCATTGTATTCTACCAGAGGGACCTGCGAATTTATTACAGCTGTATTTTGACATTTACATATGAGTTCAGAACAAGTTTACACGTTTTCGGAATTAACATCAATTTTCGATAAAAGTGTAACTCCCAGTGATGATACATGTAGACACGAGAAAGATCGATCCCCCATTAACGTCAACAATCACATTTCTAATTGTGGTACAAAAACAAAACACTTAGTACCGTTGGAAAGATGGATACATTTTCTTTCACACACCTCCTTTATGCAAGCAAAATGTATTCTCTTTCCGCAGACATGATCTCCGTTTCCTCCAAAAACACACGTCTTTTCCAAGTTTCGATGTTTTTCGCCGTCACATTACTTTTGATGAAACTGGTGACAATGTCTTTTAAGAGCGTTCATAATGCCGATGCACTTTTGCAAAAGTATCTTGTTACTGAAATGATGTCTTTCGATGTTATTTGGAATACAAACACTGTTGATTCAATTACAGGTACAATACATTGTATTTATTGTCTGTTGACATGATGAACAGTTGCTGTATTGACAACGCGAATATCATATTTCTAAAACATGACAGAAGATGTGTCATAGTTGTCATAATCATTAATATTTTATCAAACAATATATACAAAGTCATGAGTTATAGCTGTATACAATATGCAACATAAATTAAGGCAAACATAACAATCAAAAGGTAATATGGTCAGTTAAGTATTATTGCCTTAAAAGGTATACATGTTTACTTTTTAGTAATTACGCTCAAGATCCATGATAGCTTGATTTGTTTTCCGTTCCATTCTAGAGGTTGAAGTGTTGGAGGATAAGGTTATTATAATCAATGACATTGTTCAAGGAATCAAAACAGACAGACGACCCTATGTACCACGTGTTCTTGTGTCCCTGTAATGTGAATATGTCCCATAGCAGGCCTGCGGCCATTTCTGCTGGTCCAAATTTGGAAAAATAGTTCCATGTTTTCCTAGCTAGTACAAGACCGTGTGTTATTCCGTATAAATTTGCATGATTTAAGAAACCAGATTTAATATCGTCTTCTGATGGAAATGAGTCACCATATTGCCGAACTACTATGGACTGGTACATTTCACCGTCATATCCCCCTGGTATTAGTCCGCGACTGTAATTAGTTCCCTGGATGTTATGTAAAATGCTGTAAGAATCTTCATGGTACAAAACAGAGTGATTTGCCCTTGATTTGATATTATACATGTAGTATGCTCTCGGCATGGGCGCACGCCGACCGAAGTTGGTATCGATCAGTGATGACGTCATAAAAGAAGGTGTAAGATGGCTGAAAATCCCTCGCTCTATCCAGGAGGTGTCAACAATGCCCAGAACTTTACTCATATCTCTGGCAACTATAAGAAAATCGTAAACTTCCATGGTTTCTGCCTCTGCAGTGCCATCATAAAACACATTAATCTTCCCAGGTGTTCTAATAATGTAAGAAATGTTCCGATTAACCCTCACATCAAGATTAGCCTTATTAACAATTTCCGCCCACAATGCTGAAAATCCACGCTCCAGAATGTACGTGTCACCCCTATTCGATAGATCTATAAATGATTCTATTAATCTAAGCAATCGTTTTGGTGTGACATACATCAAACCATACAACGCTGCCCTTTTATCTATATCTCCGTACCCCTGTGCAGTGTATAATACTCGGAACGGTGTTTCTAACATACTGAGATCGTTTCTTTTAAGAAAATCTTCAATGGTACCGTTAACCATTTGCATTTCAGGTGTAAGAGGACGTGGCATCAATAGACCGTCGTAGTCCCCGAAAATCTGTCGATGTATCCTGACATACGTCATGACGGCTTCGGACAACAGGTTAAGAGCAGTTAACGGATTGCTATCGTTTGATCTTTGGTTTGCATCGAACAGTAAGTATGGCAATAAGTCTTCAGCATCTGAAAAATACCAAAGTTTGTCATCCCAAACATTAATGTGATCATAATCTAACTTCACACAAACACGTTTATTGAATATAAATAGATTTGCCATTGCATGGCATTGTCACTGTATAAACCTACCACAGAATGTTATCAGCGGATTATTGGTGTCGTCATTAATATGATGTCATAATTGTTTCGTTGGAAACCAATGATCTTCTCTCGCCTGATAGCTGTTTTTATTTTCATTGCTCAAGGTTATACGATTATTTACATTATTTAAGAAGTAAATGCAGAATGATGATAAGCATAATTCAATTCTATGAGATAAACAGATTCCAAAATTGGAAATGTAAGCATAGAATTGCTTTCATTTTACTTTCATAGGCAATGTGAATGCCAACTAGACAGAGGCAATTCAAACATGATGCTAATTGAATTTGCCTTTGTCCAATTTCCATTCATATTGCCTATGAATGCCAACTGAAAGCATTCCAATGCTTAAAAAGCGACAATTACAAATCCAGCTAGGTATTCTTATACATCTATATATATATATATATATATATTGCTATGTTATAGGTAATACGGCGACACAAACACTTGTGTGTGTACGCCTGAGGCCTCTGATTGGACGAATATATAACGTGTATCGATATATTTCACGAGGGTTCAACTAAAGTGTAAAATATGCATTTACACAACACCCGAGCTCAACCCGATACAACAGATGAACACTTTTGTGTGGTAATGTTTGTATAACATACCTACAATTGTTCTTTCGACGTTACCAGTCGTATTCATGAACCGGTTCCTGCGCTCAAACTCAGATTCTGTGTTCAAGCTACAGTTCTTGTTCCGGTTATAATTAAATTAATAAGAAATTATCAATGATTTGAAAAAACTGTAAAGATAATTAAAGCTATAGACACTGTTTTCAACGTTTGCACTTACATTTTTTACCATTACCTTGTATTTATAATTGAAGCGAGCTTTGGTATTTTTGTTTTGTTAACAGAATCTATGCTTGAGCAAAATATCGTTTTATGTGAATACAGGCCTTATCTTCTGGCGTTATACAACATCTTGTTTTATCTTAGTGAGAGATATAATCAATTGTAGTGCAAAGCCTAAAACCTTGCTATTTTACAACATATTCAATATGTTTGTGAAGAAAAGAAAAAGGGACAAAAATATGTGCGGTCTTGAATAAATGGCTAATAACTAACAAGTCAATTTGATGCCAGTGTATTGGAATGTTCAGTGCACAATTGTATGCACAGTCAACGTTACACAATAAACGTGGATTGACGATAAAACCCAGCCGAGTACCCCTAGTCTACATATACATACGGTCACTATCAGGCCACACAGAAACGTCCCCTATGGGCTGGACTGGACCCATCCTAAAGTCCTGTATAATTGACAGGATGTCTGTGTTCTCAACGCGGAAGTGACCAACGCCCAGTTCGTGTCGGACTCCTCTGTGATAGACTGTCAATGAATCTCCGCCTATCCGATCCTCAGGCTCCAAAACTACCACATTCGTATAACCGAGTTTCTATGAGAGAGGAAAACAATATTATATGGTGATTGTCACTCTGACAATTAACAAATACGATGTCCTGTGTATAGTGTTTTTTTTCTCCATTAAATCATTTCTAAATTGACAAATAGTACATAACGTACTCGAAGTGCTATACTAAAAGTAGATAGGACTACGAAACAACAACTCAAAGATCGAAGTTCGAATGATTCCAAGAAATATTGTTTTCGATTGAAAGATACAATTTCGTTTCAAAATCAAAGCAAAAGATCAATTGTGTAGCTTTAGAATTTAGGACCGTCGGCACTTTCCCCAGTCCGGAAAGTGCCGACGGTTCCCGATTGACCACTTTGTATACTGGATGACATGTTAATGTTAGGAATTACACCCATTTGGTGAATGGCCAAACTCACTAGCCCGTATTCATGAAACCGTTCACATTTCTAAAAATAACCATATTTCATCAATGATTTGTAAGGAGTTTGGAATGACATTGAGCCGAGCACTGTTTTCAGTGTTTACACGTGACTTTTTGACCGTGTAACATAGTTACAAGAAAGACGGCTTGAGCACAGAAATCATGCTCTGGTATGAAAACGGTTCATGAATACGGGCCCCGGTGTATAACCATCCTCGATATCTTGGGGTTACGCTCACTTTCGCTCTCTATACCTAGATGTTTAATTGGTCTCAGGTAAAAAAACTGACCAATCGCTAGGCTGATACCTGTCCTTTGAAGATTACAAAGGAGAGACGCCCGACTTCAAAGCCTGTCAATTTTTAACGTTACGTGATTGAGATATTATTTTGATGTATATCAAAGGATCAAACTAGCCTTCTTGTCTCATCAACAAGGTGGCGCACCCTGAGCCTTCAATTTTACTATGACATATTCCAGGGGTGCAGAGAGCGAAAGTGAACGTAACCCCTGGATATATTACTATTAAATGAGTGGATGTGTTTTAATACATATTTACTTGTAATAATAAGATTGCTTCATAGTAAGATACCATTATTCTATATTTTGTAATTTGTTTATAAAATGTAAAATTCTTAATCAATCGTCATAGTTATACATTTACGTTCAAGTAGCAAAAATAAAGGTATTCACCTGTTTCTATTGATTGAAGCATGCTTAGCTTGTCATTACAACTTCATTTTACATAATGGAAGAACAATTAAATTTCCTTACACTAAAGTTTTATGTACATGGATAGCAAATCAATCCAATCCGTTGATGTATTTTAATGCACGAATATAGAAATGTTAAATATATCCAAATTATATCGATTTGAAAATTAAAAGTCATGGCTCATTAAACTGAACATGCTTTGCACAACTTGGCATTTGTCGTAACGTCACTTCCTGTAGCAAACCTTCAATTTATAGGCCATGTGTATGCCAGCTGGTTCTGCCCCCAAGATGGCTATCTTTGAGTCGAAAGATTTCGGACCGGTGATGTTTGGAAACGCCTCGCCCTTTGCAGCAATCGGTTCAGACAACATTTCGCGAAGTCTAGTCAACTGGAGTACTACAAAAAAAAGCCATTCATATGTTCGTTACAGCTAAGGTATAAGTATTACCATGGTCACGTGACTCTGACAAAAAGGGCTAAACAGAGTAACAAATTGTACATTGGGAACCACCCCCAAACCAGCGAAAAGAAAAAGGTAGAGATCTCAAGTTTTGCTATGAGGGAGGAAGCTAAATTAAATTTTGTTTCTCCATTATCTCTTCAGAATCAAATGCATGTAAAACAACCGAATCTGCTGGACACTGCACTGAAGTTGACTTATTTGACCATGCAGCTTGATACAGCAGGCATATCCCCCCTCACCTGCAAGGTAACAATTTAAAAGTATAGGACACGACCTGCACGGTAACAAAATGATATGATAGGACACGACCTGCACGGTAACAATTTAAAATTATAGGACACGACCTGCACGGTAACTATTTAATATGATAGGACACGACCTGCACTGTAACAATTTAAAATGATAGGACACGACCTGCACGGTAACAATTTAAAATTACAGGACACGACCTGCACGGTAACAATTTAATATGATAGGTCACGACCTGCACGTAAACAAATTAAAATGATGGGAAACGACCTGCACGGTAACAATTTGATATGATAGGACACGACCGGCACGGTAACAAATTAATATGATAGGACACGACCTGCACGTAAACAAATTAAAATGATGGGACACGAACTGCACGGTAACAATTTAATACGATAGGACACGACCTGCACGGTAACAAATTAATATGATAGGACACGACCTGCACGGTAACAAATAAATATGATAGGACACGACCTGCACGTAAACAAATTAAAATGATAGGACACGACCTGCACGGTAACAAATAAATATGATAGGACACGACCTGCACGTAAACAAATTAAAATGATAGGACACGACCTGCACGGTAACAAATAAATATGATAGGACACGACCTGCACGTAAACAAATTAAAATGATAGGACACGACCTGCACGGTAACAAATTAATATGATAGGACACGACCTGCACGGTAACAATGTAAAATGATAGGACACGACCTGCACGGTAACAAATTAAATTGATAGGACGGGACACGACCTGCACGGTAACAAATTAAAATGATAGGACACGACCGGCACGGTAACAATTTAATATGATAGGACACGACCGACACGGTAACAATTTAATATGATAGGACACGACCGGTACGGTAACAATTTAATATGATGGGACACGACCTGCACGGTAACAAATTAAAATGATAGGACACGACCGGCACGGTAACGATTTAATATGATGGGACACGACCTACACGGTAACAATTTAATATGATAGGACACGACCTGCACGGTAACAAATTAATATGATAGGACACGACCTGCACGGTAACAAATTAATATGATAGAACACGACCTGCACGTAAACAAATTAAAATGATGGGACACGACCTGCACGGTAACAATTTGATATGATAGGACACGACCGACACGGTAACAATTTAATATGATAGGACACGACCTATACGGTAACAATTTAAAATGATGGGACACGACCCATTATCAAGTGACGTACATTTTGATTAGTTCTAGGCAAAGGCACAAAGATCGTGCAGAACAGTGAGTACAAAGTTCTAATCGTTACAAAATTTAAGCCTTGAACCATGATTTGGCAATTTTAACGGATAGGCGAATCAATTTGCATAAAAAAGGCGATCTCAATTTATTCTTAACTTCAACATCTAAAATAATTTGGAATTTAAAAAACAAGTACATCAATTGTTTAACCTGGCTACCACATGACATTTACCAGTACATCAAAAGTTCAACCCCTAAACGTACATCAAACGTTCAACCCCACACGTACATCAAGCGTTTAACCCCACACGTATATTGTACATCAAACGTTCAACCACACACGTACATCAAACGTCCAACCCCACACGTACATCAAACGTCAGACCCCACACGTACATCAAACGGCCAACCCCACCCGTACATCAAACGTCCTACCCCACACGTACATCAAACGTCCAACCCCACACGTACATCATATGTCTAACCCCACACGTTCATCAAACGTCCAACCCCACACCTACATTAAACGTTCAACCTCACTCGTACATCAAACGTTCAACCCCAAACGTGCATCAAACGTCCAACCCCACACCTACATTAAACGTTCAACCTCACACGTACATCAAACGCTCAACCCCACACGTACATCAAGCGTCCAACCCCACACGTACATCAAACGTCCAACCCCAAACGTGCATCAAACGTCCAACCCCACACGTACATCAAGCGTCCAACCCTACACGTACATCAAACGTCCAACGCCACACGTACATCAAGCGTCCTGATAGGACACGACCTACACGGTAACAAATTAATATGCTAGGACACGACCTGCACGATAACGATTTAAAATGATAGGACACGACCTGCACGGTAACAAATTAAAATGACGGGACACGACCTGCACGGTAACAATTTAATATGATAGGACACGACCTACACGGTAACGATTTAAAATGATAGGACACGACCTGCACGGTAACAATTTAATATGATAGGACACGACCTGCACGGTAACATTTTAATATGATAGGACACGACCTGCACGGTAACAAATTAAAATGATGGAACACGACCTGCACGGTAACAATTTAATATGATAGGACANTTGTACATAAAACGTTTAACCCCACACGTAGATCAAACGTTTAACCCCACACGTAGATCAAACTTTTAACCCCACACGTAGATCAAACGTTCAACCCCACACGTACATCAAACGTCCAACCCCACACGTAGATCAAACGTTCAACCCCAAACGTACATCAAACGTTTAACCCCACACGTACATTGTACATCAAACGTTCAACCCCACACGTACATCAAACGTTTAACCCCACACGTACATCAAAAGTGCAACCCCACACGTACATCAAACGTCCAACTCCACACGTACATCAAACTTTAACCCCACACGTACATCAAACATTCAACCCCACACGTACATCAAACGTCCAACTCCACACGTACATCAAACGTTCAACCCCACACGTACATCAAACGTCCAACCCCACACGTACATCAAACGTCCAACCCCACACGTACATCAAGCGTCCAACCCCACACGTACATCAAACGTTTAACCCCACACGTACATCAAACGTTCAACCCCACACGTACATCAAAAGTGCAACCCCACACGTACATCAAGCGTCCAAAACTACACGTACATAAAACGTTCAACCCCACACGCAGATCAAACGTTTAACCCCACACGTACATCAAACGTCCAACCCAACACGTACAGTAAACGGTTAACCCCACACGTACATCAAACGTCCAACCCAACACGTACATTGTACGTAAAACGTTTAACCCCACACGTAGATCAAACGTTTAACCCCACACGTAGCTCAAACGTTCAACCCCACACGTACATCAAACGTCTAACTCCACACGTACATCAAACGTTCAACCCCACACGTAGATCAAACGTTTAACCCCACACGTAGATCAAACGTTCAACCCCCACGTACATCAAACGTTCAACCCCACACGTACTACAAACATTCAACCCCCACGTATATCAAACGTACAACCCAACACGTACATCAAACGTCCAACCCTACACGTACATCAAACGTCCAACCCCACACGTACATCAAGCGTCCAACCCCACACGTACATCAAACGTCTAACCCCACACGTACATTGTACATCAAACGTCCAACTCCACACGTACATCAAACGTCCAACCCCACACGTACATCAAACGTTCAACCCCACACGAACATTAAAAGTGCAACCCCACACGTACATCAAACGTCTTACCCCACACGTACATCAAACGTCTAACCCCACACGTACATCAAACGGCCAACCCCACACGTACATCAAACGTCCTACCCCCAAACGTACATCAACAGTTCAACCCCACACGTACATCAAACGTTCAACCCCACACGCACATTGTACATCAAACGTTCAACCCCACACGTAGATCAAACGTTTAACCCCACACGTAGATCAAACGTTCAACCCCACACGTATATCAAAAGTGCAACCCCACACGTACATCAAGCGTCCAAAACTACACGTACATAAAACGTTCAACCCCACACGCAGATGAAACGTTTAACCCCACACGTACATCAAACGTTCAACCAAACACGTACATCAAATTTTCAACCCCACACGTACATCAAACGTTCAAACCCAAAACGTTTGACCCCACACGTAGATCAAACTTTTAACCCCGCACGTAGATCAAACGTTCAACCCCACACGTAGATCACGTTCAACCCCACACGTACATCAAACGTTCAACGAAACACGTACATCAAACGTTCAACCCCACACGAACATTAAAAGGGCAACCCCACACGTACATCAAACGTCTTACCCCACACGCACATCAAACGTCTAACCCCACACGTACATCAAACGGCCAACCCCACACGAACATCAAACGTCTAACCCCACACGTACATTGTACATCAAACGTGCAACTCCACACGTACATCAAACGTCTAACCCCAGACGTACATCAAACGTCTAACTCCACACGTACATCAAACGTCTAACCCCAGACGTACATCAAACGTCTAACTCCACACGTACATCAAACGTCTAACCCCAGACGTACATCAAACGTCTAACTCCACACGTACATCAAACGTCCAACCTCACACGTACATCAAACGTCCAACCCTACACGTACATCAAACGTTCAACCCCACACGCACATTGTACATCAAACGTTCAACCCCACACGTAGATCAAACGTTTAACCCCACACGTAGATCAAACTTTTAACCCCGCACGTAGATCAAACGTTCAACCCCACACGTAGATCACGTTCAACCCCACACGTACATCAAACGTTCAAACCCAAAACGTTTGACCCCACACGTAGATCAAACTTTTAACCCCGCACGTAGATCAAACGTTCAACCCCACACGTAGATCACGTTCAACCCCACACGTACATCAAACGTCCTACCCCCAAACGTACATCAACAGTTCAACCCCACACGTACATCAAACGTTCAAACCCAAAACGTTTGACCCCACACGTAGATCAAACTTTTAACCCCGCACGTAGATCAAACGTTCAACCCCACACGTATATCAAAAGTGCAACCCCACACGTACATCAAGCGTCCAAAACCACACGTACATAAAACGTTCAACCCCACACGCAGATGAAACGTTTAACCCCACACGTACATCAAACGTTCAACCAAACACGTACATCAAATTTTCAACCCCACACGTACATCAAACGTTCAACGAAACACGTACATCAAACGTTCAACCCCACACGAACATTAAAAGTGCAACCCCACACGCACATCAAACGTCTTACCCCACACGTACATAAAACGTCTAACCCCACACGTACATCAAACGGCCAACCCCACACGTACATCAAACGTCCTACCCCCACACGTACATCAACAGTGTAACCCCACACGTACAGCAAACGTTCAACCAAACACGTACATCAAATTTTCAACCCCACACGTACATCAAACGTTCAACACCACACGTACATTGTACATCAAACGTTCAACCCCACACGTACATCAAACGTCTAACCCCACATGTACATCAAACGTCCAACCCAACACGTACAGCAAACGTTTAACCCCACACGTACATCAAAAGTGCAACCCCACACGTACATCAAACGTCCAACCTCACACGTACATCAAGCGTCCAACCCCACACGTACATCAAACGTTTAACCCCACACGTACATCAAAAGTGCAACCCCACACGTACATCAAACGTCTTACCCCACACGTACATAAAACGTCTAACCCCACACGTACATCAAACGGCCAACCCCACACGTACATCAAACGTCCTACCCCCAAACGTACATCAACAGTTCAACCCCACACGTACATCAAACGTTCTACCACACACGTACATTGTACATCAAACGTTCAACCCCACACGTACATCAAACGTCCAACTCCACACGTACATCAAACGTCCAACTCCACACGTACATTGTACATCAAGCGTCCAACTCCACACGTACATTGTACATCAAACGTCCAACTCCACACGTACATCAACCGTTCAACCCCACACGTACATCAAACGTCCAACCCCACACGTACATCAAACGTCCTACCCCCACACGTACATCAACAGTGTAACCCCACACGTACAGCAAACGTTCAACCAAACACGTACATCAAACGTTCAACCCCACACGTACATCAAACGTTCAACCCCACACGTACATTGTACATCAAACGTTCAACCCCACACGTACATCAAACGTCCAACCTCACACGTACATCAAACGTCTAACCCCACACGTACATCAAACGTTCAACCCCACACGTACATCAAACGTTCAAACCCACACGTACATCAAACGTCCAACCCAACACGTACATCAAACGTCTAACCCCACACGTACATCAAGCGTCCAACCCCACACGTACATCAAACGTCCAACCCCACACGTACATCAAACGTCCAACCCCACACGTACATCAAACGTTCAACCCCACACGTACATCAAACGTCCAACCCCACACGTACATTGTACATCAAACGTCCAACCCCACACGTACAGCAAACGTTCAACCAAACACGTACATCAAACGTTCAACCCCACACGTACAGTGTACATCAAACGTTCAACCCCACACGTACATTGTACATCAAACGTTCAACCTCACACGTACAGCAAACGTTCAACCAAACACGTACATCAAACGTTCAACCCCACACGTACATTGTACATCAAACGTTCACCCCCACACGTACATTGTACATCAAACGTTCAACCCCCCACGTACATTGTACATCAAACGTTCAACCCCACACGTACATTGTACATCAAACGTTCACCCCCACACGTACATTGTACATCAAACGTTCAACCCCACACGTACATTGTACATCAAACATTCAACCCCACACGTACATCAAACGTTCAACCCCACACGTAGTAGAACAGATACATTAAAGGTTGAACCTAACATTTGCCAGAACATCACGTCCAACCCCACACGTACATCAAACGTCCAACCCCACACGTACATCAAACGTTCAACCCCACACGTACATCAAACGTCCAACCCCACACGTAGTAGAACAGATACATTAAAGGTTGAACCTAACATTTGCCAGAACATCAAAAAACAAAAACAATTTATAAAAAAACACCAACGAACAAAGCTAACCTTTATCATAATATAAAAAATAAACCTCATATATATAAAGGATAACATCAAAATATTAATCTGACTTTTTTCAGTAAACCTGGCTTGCCAGTGTATTAATAATTGACCTACATGTTTATCACTGGCTTAGACTGTCATGTAAAATGGATAATAAACGTTATGGCTTATCTTTATGGTATTCTATATACAGCAATACATGCCATTAAACAATCACTCGATAATTTCTAAAAATAACACTGAATTTACATGAATTCCATTGCATAAACTGGCGTCTATATATGGTGTAAATTACAATCAATCTAAATGCATGTATATGTACACAAATTATTTAAGGTAACTGGTGTCGGACAGATAATGGAAAAATGCACAGAAATTTGTACCCAACAGTAACTGATACTGAACAGCAACTGTTTAACCCGTACATGTTCGGGGGAATACTAGGCTTGCTGTATCACACGGCATGATCGGAAGAGGCGACTAATGGGCCCCCATCTCATTGCAGGATCGGGAATGGTTTATTCCATGTCGTCCGTTTAAGGGACAGTGGTGGGGTAGCAATATTAGACCTGCTGTGTCCCACTGCGTGTGATTTATAAGGGGCGACTAATGTAAGGTAGAGTCTGAGGTTGCTGATGTTGGGATGGGGGGAGGGTCTTCTACTAAAGAGACCAACACTTATCTGCATCCTCCATTGTAACACGTGGGATCCTTATCGATTCCTATCCTTCATGTATTCTTTCTTTTTTTTCTCCTTTCTATCCTATCTATTTTCTCTTTCCAGCGGCGTACTTCTAGGTACCCGTTCTCATTTGACCCTTGGCTGTTGCGAGGACGCTAAATTCCGATCGGATACTAGCGTAGGACGGATTACACATGTATACAATTAAAACAAATGAAGACGTCCATAAACTAACTACATGTATGGGGATGTAAAAATAACCATGATCATGAATATTCCTCAGAATCACATTTCAGCAAAAAAAGGTCTTTCATGATATATTATGCAAACTTCCTCGGCTCTGATGGGTGAAAGTTGACATTTCTTTGATACGTTTCATATTCCAAATACATACCTGCCAATCTTAACATAGTGATCATAGATAAATCAGATACACTTTTCGCATGATATGTTAATAAAGGAACACGACCTATTCCTTTGATGAATCACATTCATCAAATAATACAAGTTCAAATGACCTCATCGGCCTGTGACTCATTATCTGGATTTCGACATTAACCCTTTCACTCCAGTAGACTCTCCCATGCATTGATCTGGTTGAGTCGATTATGATCTACAGTGGTGAAATAGTTAATATCTTATCAACTAATACTTAAAGTAAATGTGCCAAAAGTGCATGTTACAACCTTGGTTATAATGGTCACTTACCAAAGTGCTCCTCATGCAATTTTTCATAGTACTTCATTTTATCGACTTCGTGACGTGCCAAACGATTGTTATGTGTCTATGCGTTGAATTTTTATTCGTTAAATGGAATTTATTAAATCTAGAACTATTGTATTGGGAAATGTTGTATGCTTCTTCGAAATCCAAGGTTCCTTTCTGCATCCATGGAATATGTCATGACAAAGACGAAGACTCCCTACCAGCCATTTGATTGGTCCGAGACGTTACAAAAAAGCTGACCAATCGCTAGGCTGACACCAGTCCTTTGAAAATTACAGCGGAACTACACCAAAAGCAAAGACGATCATTTTTTCTGTTACATTATATGTTGTCGCAAATTCATTATATTATGTACAAAAGAAGCCACATGTGCAACGTATTCATGATTTTGAACCATTTTATAGGCAAGCCAAACCGTATCTTTCGAAAGGCGGCGCAGAAAAAGCTTACATTTTGTCAAGACGTATTTCAAAGTTTTATATAACACTTTGGTGTCACGGTGGCCGAGAGGTAAAGGCTCTGACATCACTAGCCCAACATCACTGGGTAGCGGATTCGAGGCCTATGTGGAGCAGTCGCAAGGAACTATCCGCAGGTCTATGTTATTTCTCCGGGTACTCCGCCTTTCCTCCACCATCGAAACCTGACACGTCCTTTAATGACCAAATGTGTTAATAGGATGCAAAACATATCGTGTAGAGAGAACAGGTATATCCCTCGGATTTCGTGGTTGCGTTATTGGCAGTTTACATGTTTGTAATGGTGGATATACATGATTGGGCGTGTATTTGGATGGTATTGAGGAAGGTTTGAGAGAGCGATGCGTATGCGTTGTGTATTTGACATCAATTAAAACGAAATAATACAGTACTCAATACTCCTTTCATGACCGCGTCACGAGGAGATATTTTATCATAAGTTGTTGTGATGATATTGTCATTATCATTAATACACTATGAAATTGGTTAGAATATGTAGACAATGTTACTCGTATATACCAATTTTATTTCTATTACCAAAACGTTACTACCGCTGTAGTGCATTCACGACAACATAAAAACAGCTTATTACATTTATGAATTACGTTATCATTGCTATATGACAAGTCAACCTAAACATTTAATACCCAAAGACGGGTCTGTCTTCATAATTTAATACAGGTGTTGTAAGTAATAACGACAGTAAGATCCAATATCAGCACTGGATTCGAAAAATGTTGGTTGGATGCGTATTACTTAAATAGATATATGGGGAAAGAAGTAATAACGGCAGTGCAGACAAAGCAATTTGTCAAATGTTCAGGGCGATCTGCCCCTTTATCAAGACAGGAACATGAAAATGTACATATCACAACAGATAACAGAGATAAACAGTCACCATGAAACAATAATACAATAAAAAATACATAAACAAACAGAAGTTACTTATATTAAATATGCTGTTGTAATTACATATCGCCTGGGTTAGCTTGTAACCGAATGCCTCACTAGAGTAGTAGTGTGACAAATCGTATGTCCTAGTAGTTCGTGTAAACACGGCGCGAAAAAACCTGGGGTGACGCGGTGTACCTGTAATTTTAACGAATTAATATCTAACATAATTTATTGATAGGTTAATAATTAAGTGTAACTGAGATATCTTTCATAAATCGGACTGTATTAAATAGTTCAATTGTAAATAAGATATTTGCCAGATTATTAATTATAACGCCGTCAATGTATAATGTATGAGACACAAAGTATAGAAGATGTTTAATGTTAAGTTGGTTTGCCCAGGGACTGTATACAGACTCCATTATACGTCCCTGGTTTGCCATATTGTTAATATGTATATAGATTTATGATAACATTCTTGTATTTGTTCATATATGTCTATATATCACTCTGCAAGGTATACCTATATTTTTTTATATTTGGGTTAAGACACAGGTCTGATCCGATATCAATACATCATTTTTAACAGCTTCAATAGAATATATTAACTATCCACTGATTTGGGGAGTTCATATGGATGACAAGGCAAAGAATATATATAATACCAATCTACATACCTTTATCAAGCGAAACATCTTGGGAATGTGAAGGTTTTAACAGACTGTAACAAACCTACAATAAAGCATTATGTCCAGAAATTATCCAAATGAGTAATGGACGCTAGTCCTCAATAAGACATTGTCTTCCGATTTACAATGTAAAACATCTCATTATCCTTTATGGCGCTTCAGTACTTCTCGTTAGTAGATTTATTTGAATAATTTTACCTACTGAAACCCTCACCTGCATAATTATTAACATAACGTGGTAAGATAAAAAAAATACATACACGTAATAAATGTCAAAAAGTAAACAATCAACACTTAATTAGAAGTAAAAGTTATACTCACCGCAACAGCGAAATACACTAGCCTCCATAACAACATGGTGAAGAAGGTATTATGTGAACTTATGTATTTTCGAAACAAAAAGGCAGACAGACTATACTACACTATCCCAGTAATTTTGAGAGTTCTGCTAGACACCTAATACTTATACCTTCATCTAATATTTCACATAGAAACACAAATATAGTAGTACTTTAAGGAAATTTTGAGATTCTATAATTTTCCTAAAAATCATGAAATGCACAAGGCAAGGTAAACGTCACTGAATTAACTGGAAAAGGAGATAACTTTTGTAAGACAATGATGTATCACTTTTATTATGGATGTATATTATGAATACGAAGGTTTACGTTAAACATTAGTGTCAGTAGTTATATAATTATATATACACACCATGTTCATGTCCTGATCGTTCTTTGATGTACGACCTACCTAATGATACGTCTTGTAAATAGGTTATTTTTACCTGTAAATAATTTCTGTGTTCAATAAAAACAAACCCAACGCATAATTTTTTTCTTTATTTACCACAAGAATACATTTTTGTAGTTTTGAAGTTTGTCAGGAAGATATAAATGTGGTATTTTCATTAAAAAAAGAAATTATACAGTTTTTAAAATTGCCACTAGGAATAAATTACCTGTCAACAAAATAATGTTTATTGTTGTTTACTTCTGCAAGATGTAAAAGTTTGAAATCCCGTGCACATAACAAACCTGACAGAAAAGATTGATGTTTTGTGTCAGTTTGCTAGCTTGTGGCGATACATTGTTATGCAACGAACATTTAAGTTTCGAGGGGACACGACTTCGGTTTTTTTTGTTTTGTTTTTTGTTTTGTGAGAGGTCTATTAACTAATTTCTTTTGTTCTGGTTTCTCGCAGTATCGAATACATATCTACTGAAGTATCCTTGTGATTAGTGTGATATGCGATTTGTTATTTTAGGCGTTAGTTATCTAATGATTATGACCCAGACGTATAAATCATAATTAGTTAATTGTAACACAATTGGCCGAATTAGGCCATAATGACAAAGAATGGAACCATCTTATAACATGTAAGACAGTGGGTATCAATAGAGAGCAACTATTTGGTCAAAAGTACATTTAATATCAAATCTAACGATTAAGGTAAGACCGTGTAGAAACATATTGTAGACTGTCAAAAGTACTTTGGGAGAATTTTTTAGGGAGTAAGGAGTCGGGAGTCTAGAGTTGAGAGTTGGGATTCGAGGTTCGAGAATGTGAGCCCCTGCAGTGAGAGGCCAAGGCAGGCCTCGACCAGTGGAGCCTGTAATGGCCCTGGAATGGCCCGGTACAGCCCTTTGTGTGCTTTATGTGTTTGATGTTGCATTGTAACTCTATATAATCTGTGTGCAGGTAGATTTGCTTTCATGTTCCGGAACTATGCTAAAAGGGACATTTTACTTAGATTTGGAGATCTTGTACATAGAGCCTACTACAAGATTTAGGGGTATGGTATCTGCCTGTCGCGCTAAGTCCACATGTGTTGTTCCGTATGCTGTGTAACGAACGGTTGTTTTTTGGGGGCCGTGGCCAGGATTTCGAGCGGTTTCAATAATTTTGCTTATTACATGTAAGAACTGTCATCTTGGTTGGAGGGCTGGCAATAAGTACCAATATCTGTCACGGTGTAATTCAATGTTGTTATAGACAGCAGGAAGTCACCTGTGGATTTAGGAAATAGCACAGAGAAAGTCATGGTTTTGACTTGAGATGATGCCGTTAACGGGACACGGGAAGGATGGTTGTTTCTTCAGGAAAGGGAGATTACCGTCTTCATCATCTGAGATAAGAAACAGGGTAGGTTCCTTGGGAAACTGGAGAAATGTGGAGGCTGTACCGTCCGCGGCTGTGACATTATTGGTGCACTTGGCAATGACCACTATGCGAAAGTATCTTTTTGTGCGTAGCCAATATTAAAACTGATACCGATGTGCATTGGGTTTGGATCCTGGAAGACAAAAATAAGAACGCGAATATCATCGTCACTGCTAGTGTTTAACTGGATATGACATATCATGGATTATTTTAGGAACCATGTAGAATTGTTATGTTGTGAACGATAGTATATAGCGATTGTTAGTTTGAATCGTGATATATAGCTGTGTTTTGAACGATAGTATATAACGATTGTTAGTTTGAATCGTGATATATAGCTGTGTTGTGAAAGATAGTATATAGCGATTGTTAGTTTGAATCGTGAAATATAGCTGTGTTGTGAACGATAGTATATAAAGATTGTGAGTTTGAATCGTGATCTATAGCTGTGTTGTGAACGATAGTATAAAACGATTGTGAGTTTGAATCGTGATCTATAGCTGTGTTGTGAACGATAGTATAAAACGATTGTGAGTTTGAATCGTGATCTATAGCTGTGTTGTGAACGATAGGATATAACGATTGTTAGTTTGAATAGTGATCTATAGCTTTGTTGTGAACGAAAGTATATAGCGATTGTTAGTTTGAATAGTGATCTATATCTGTGTTGTGAACGATAGTATATAGCGTTTGTTAGTTTGAATCGTGATCTATAGCTTTGTTGTGATCGATAGTATATAGCGATTGTTAGTTTGAATCGTGAAATATAGCTGTGTTGTGAACGATAGTATATAAAGATTGTGAGTTTGAATCGTGATCTATAGCTGTGTTGTGAACGATAGCATATAACGATTGTTAGTTTGAATAGTGATCTATAGCTTTGTTGTGAACGAAAGTATATAGCGATTGTTAGTTTGAATCGTGATCTATTGCTGTGTTGTGAACGATAGTATATAACGATTGTCAGTTTGAATCGTGATCTATAGCTGTGTTGTGAACGATAGCATATAACGATTGTTAGTTTGAATAGTGATCTATAGCTGTGCAGTGAGCGATAGTATATAACGATTGTTAGTTTGAATCGTTATCTATAGCTGTGTTGTGAACGATAGTATATAGCGGTTGTTAGTTTGAATCGCGATCTATAGCTGTGTTGTGAACGATAGTATATAGCGGTTGTTAGTTTGAATCGCGATCTATAGCTGTGTTGTGTACGATAGTATATAGCGATAATTAGTTTGAATCGTGATCTATAGCTGTGTTGTGAACGATAGGATATACTGATTGTCAGTTCGAATAGTGATCTATAGCTGTGTTGTGAACGATATTATATAGCGATTGTTAGTTTGAATCGTGATCTATACCTGTGTTGTGAACGATAGTATATAACGATTGTGAGTTTGAATCTTGATCTATAGCTGTGTTGTGAACGATAGTATATAACGATTGTCAGTTTGAATCGTGATCTATAGCTGTGTTGTGAACGATAGTATATACTGATTGTTAGTTTGAATCGCGATCTATAGCTGTGTTGTGTACGATAGTATATAGCGATAATTAGTTTGAATCGTGATTTATAGCTGTGTTGTGAACGATAGTATATAGCGGTTGTTAGTTTGAATCGCGATCTATAGCTGTGTTGTGAACGATAGTATATAACGATTGTTAGTTTGAATAGTGATCTATAGCTTTGTTGTGAACGAAAGTATATAGCGATTGTTAGTTTGAATAGTGATCTATATCTGTGTTGTGAACGATAGTATATAGCGATTGTTGGTTTGAATCGTGATCTATAGCTGTGTTGTGAACGATAGTATATATCGATAATTAGTTTGAATAGTGATCTATAGCTGGGTTGTGAACGATAGTATATAGCGATTGTTAGTTCGAATAGTGATCTATAGCTGTGTTGTGAACGATATTATATAGCGATTGTTAGTTTGAATAGTGATCTATATCTGTGTTGTGAACGATAGTATATAGCGATTGTTAGTTTGAATCGTGATCTATAGCTAGCTGTGTTGTATACGATAGTATATAGCGATTGTTAGTTTGAATAGTGATCTATAGCTGTGCAGTGAGCGATAGTATATAACGATTGTTAGTTTGAATCGTGATATATAGCTACATGTGTTGTTAACTCATCACAAATATATATGGACAGTTAACTTGTTTATCAATTAGTTACTAGGGAAAGAGTGTTTCAAGTGATTGGCACTGTTATTTGAAATACCTGTTAGAAATTATCATTTGATTACTGTGGAATTTCAGTGACTGCTTAATAAAAAAAATACCTGTATGTGTCCCTTAGGTATAGGACAATGGGGAGCTTTATAGACATATATTTGATTGTGTTATAAATGCATAAACCTGCCTGTATATATGGACATAATTAACAAATCGCATTTTGTTTTCGGATTACGAATGCTAGACTATAGTCTTGATGATAAAGGTATGTAACAAAATTGGCTGTTAATTAGGTAATAAATGATTAAGAATGAAACACTCTAATAACAAGTAGGATAGTAGGTATCAATAGAGAGCAGGTGGTCCGGTGGCGCAGTGGATAGCTCACTTAGCTTTCACGAAGGCGACCGGGGTTCGATTCCCCGATCGGACGTGTAAAGGTTTGCGCGGTCACCTGTCCGAAAACATTGGTTTTCTCCTTTTTATGTTTAAATAACTTGTTTAATAATTGTTGTAAAATAAATAAAGTTTATACGTGTATATAGCGAGCAGCACTTTGGTCAAACATACATTTGAGTTCAAATCTTACGATTTGGGTAACACCGTGCAGTAACCGACAGGGAGACTGTTGAATTGTAGATAGTGCTATATATAGGGCTACCCATCTGGTGGTTACCGGGTCAGTAATGGATGACAAAGAGATAGGAACGAGAGTGTGAGCTATCAAAGCAGACAGGGGTAACTGTCATTCCAATATGGTACATCTAGTATTATTTTTTCGGTTGGGGGAACGTTTGTTTAGAGGTTAAATTAGAAGTTAGATTAAATTGCTGCACGTGCCCTATTACTTATGTGCAGTGGGTGGTACCTAATCATGAATAGTTAATACTGTATATATTGTTAAAGTACATTGGGAGAATTCTATAGGGAGCTAGGAGTCGCGAGTCTAGAGTGTAGAGTCGGGATTCGATTTTCAGGAATGTAAGCCTCTGGGGAGAGAGGCAAGGGAAGGCCGATACAGACCGATTCAGACAGACAAATGCAGACCGACAAATCGATGAAAAGATTTAATTAATAGACCAATTAACAGAAGACTCAATAGAGAAATATCAACCCGAAACTACAACATAAATAAATACTAAAAACATGCTAACTGATTTCACATGATCATTTATAACCGGATACATGCATTCTTTTTCAAAGTTTCAATATATTTGTACTTGCATAAGATGAAAAAAATGCGTTAAATTGTCGTTAGACTATTCCTACTTTGAACAAATTGGCACAGTTTCATTTCATCTAAGACGCTAAAGTCAAAATGTTTAAGGTTAAAACGGTTAGATAGAAGCTGATTTAAAGCGATACCATGTTAAGAGAGTAAAAACAGCTGTAAATGCACTGAACGTCGTGAAACGAAGCACAGGAAACGAAGTGAGATGTATACGGTATTTTACGTTGATTGTTGGGAAAGGTATTTCAGAATAAATGCAGTTTATTTACACTGTCTGACACACTAGTTGATCTTTATAATGTTGTTCCCTCATTCCTAAATCAACTTCAGTCCTTTCAACGAATTGCTTTTAGTAGTTGTGTTAATTCTTTATTATCTCAATTCATCAAGAGCTCTTACTCAATATGAGAAAAATGTGCACTGTACTTATAGAGAGAAGCGAGGTAACTCGTATATTATACCTCACTATGCAGCTAAGCGCTGTGTGTTTGGCACACTTCTCTTAACACCTTAGTTTAGGTCCAAATATACCTGTAGCAAATTCTCATGTCCCTGTGACTTGGACAACACTATTTAAGAGCACATATAGGTGATAAAACAACACATACAATTGACATGACAGCTCATACTGGTGATATAACAACAAATACAGTTGACATGACAGCTCATACTGGTGATATAACAACATATACAGATGATATGACGGCACAAGCAGGTGATATAACAACACGTACATGTAATATAACAACACAAACATATGATATAACAACACATAAAGGTAATATAATAACACATACAGATGCTATAACGACACATACTGGTAATATAAAAACACGTACAGGTGATTTAACTACACAAACAGGTCAAAGACACATACAGGTTATATGACAACACGTACATGTGATATAACAACACGTACAGATGACATAATAACATATACAGATGCTATAACGACACATACAGGTAATATAATAAAACGTACAGGTGATTTAACTACACAAACAGGTCATATGACAACATGTAAAGGTGATATAAAGACACATACAGGTTATATGACAAGACGTACATGTGATATAACAACACGTACAGATGACATAATAACACATACAGATGCTATAACGACACATACAGGTAATATAATAACACGTACAGGTGATTTGACTACACAAACAGGTCATATGACAACATGTACAGGTGATATAAAGACACATACAGGTTATATGACAACACGTACAGGTGATATAACTACACAAACAGGATATATGACAACCATTACATGTTATATAACAACACATGCAGGTGATATAACAACACATACAGGTAATATAACAATACGTTCAGGTGATATAACTACACAAACTATACAGGTGATATGATGACACATAACATTCAAAATTATATTATTTCACATGTAGATGATATAACGATAAATAAAGGTTATATAATGTGAAATACTGGTGTCACAATAACACTATTTGATATAAGGTTATCCGTGATATGAATTGTTGTCATATCCTAGCAGGTGCCTTTTCCGGCACGTGTTATATTTGTGTTTCCTTCCGGTTAAATAAAGTTAAGAAAATTCACACATGAGTTACACATGATTTTAGTTATTGCTTATAATTTCGTGTAATACAATATATGATAAAGGGTTACAATACTAAATCATTTGCATATGCAGTGAACGCACGTGAGCGTACACCCTGGAATTTTAAGTATGTTTTGAGTTGACGCTGATCATGAATTCAAGTACGTACATATTGTAATACATTGTATGATTCGATAGTTATGAAAAATACATGTACAGCTAAATATACTACCCATTGAGTTTTACTTTGTTTTATGTATAAATTATTTCTTCTTTGGTTTCAGATCAAACATTCGATTCCATCAATTGATTTCTTTCCCTACCTAAAACAATGAATAATACGCCAGGCTACCCCTCATTCTCTGTCCGTAACAACATTTACATACGAATGTTTTTCATCCAATTTTTCGCGCAATAAATTGACATTATTTCATGTTAAACAGTCTGGACAACGTTCTGGTTATATTGTATAAACTTAACATGTATGCGTTATCATATCACCTGTATGTGTTGTCATATCACCGGTATGTGTTGTAATATCACCTGTATGTGTTGTCATATAACATATATGTTTTGTCATATAATATGTATGTGTTGTCATATAACATGTATGTGTTGTCATATAACCTGTATGTGTTGTCATATAACCTCTATGTGTCGTCATATAACATGTATTTGCTGACATATAACTTGTATGTGTTGTAATATCACCTGTATGTGTTGTCATATAACATGTATGTGTTGTCATATAATATGTGTGTGTTTTCATATCAACTTTATGTGTTGTCATATAATATGTATGTGTTGTCATATAATATGTATGTGTTGTCATATGACATGTATGTGTTGTCATATCACCTGTATGTGTTGTCATATCACCTGTATGTGTTGTCATATAACATATATGTGTTAACATATAACATGTATGTGATGTCATATAACATGTATGTGTTGACATATAACATGTATGTGTTGTAATATCACCTGTATGTGTTGTCATATAACATGTATGTGTTAACATATAAAATGTATGTGATGTCATATAACATGTATGTGTTGACATATAACATGTATGTGTTGTAATATCACCTGTATGTGTTGTCATATAACATGTATGTGTTGTCATATAATATGTGTGTGTTTTCATATCACCTTTATGTGTTATCATATAATATGTATGTGTTGTCATAAGACATGTATGTGTTGACATATAAACTGTATGTGTTGTCATATAAACTGTATGTGTCGTCATACATGTATGTGTTGATATATAAACTGTATGTGTTGATATATAAACTGTATGTGTTGATATATTACATGTATGTGTTGACATATAACCTGTATGTGTTGACATATAAACTCTATGTGTTGTCATATAACATGTTTGTGTTGACATATAACTTGTATGTGTTGACATATAAACTCTATGTGTTGACATATAAACTCTATGTGTCCTAATATAACAGGTATATGTTGACATATAACATGTATGTGTTGATATATAACACGTACTTGTTGACATATAACCTGTATGTGTTGACATATGAACTGTATGTGTCGTCATATAACATGTATGTGTTGACATATAACATGTATGTGTTGATATATAACATGTATGTGTTAACATATAAACTGTATGTGTTGATACATAAACTGTATGTGTCGTCATATAACCTGTATGTGTTGACATATAAACTCTATGTGTCGTCATATAACATGTATGTGTTGACATATAACATGTATGTGTTGTCATATAACATGTATGTGTTGACATATAACATGTATGTGTTGACATATAACTTGTATGTGTTGTCATATAAACTGTATGTGTTGTCATATAACATGTATGTGTTGATATATCACCTGCATGTGTTGATATATAACTTGTATGTGTTGACATATAACATGTATGTGTTGTCAAATCACCTGTATGTGTTGTCATATCACCTGTATGTGTTGTCATATAACTTTATGTGTTGTCATATAAACTGTATGTGTTGTCATTAACATGTTTGTGTTGATATATAACATGTATGTGTTGACATATAACATGTATGTGTTGATATATAACATGTATGTGTTGACATATAACTTGTATGTTTTGACATATAAACTGTTTGTGTTGTCATATAAACTGTATGTGTCGTCATATAACATGTATGTGTTGATATATAACATGTATGTGTTGATATATCACCTGCATGTGTTGTCATATAACTTGTATGTGTTGTCATATAACATGTTTGTGTTGTCATATAACATGTATGTGTTGATATATCACCTGTATGTGTTGACATATAACTTGTATGTGTTGACATATAACATGTTTGTGTTGTCATATAACATGTATGTGTTGACATATAACATGTATGTGTTCACATATAACATGTATGTGTTGTCATATCACCTGTATGTGTTGTCATATAACTTGTATGTGTTGTCATATAAACTGTATGTGTTGTCATTAACATGTATGTGTTGATATATAACATGTATGTGTTGATATATAACATGTATGTGTTGACATATAACTTGTATGTGTTGACATATAACATGTATGTGTCGTCATATAACATGTATGTGTTGATATATCACCTGCATGTGTTGACATATAACATATGTGTTGATATATTACATGTACGTGTTGCCGTATCACCTGTATGTGTTGACATATAACATGTACGTGTTGCCGTATCACTTGTATGTGTTACGTGTATCATATACAATTTATATGTTAACCTATTTCCGTCAACCGTACATTTGTGTGTCTTGAAAGGACATTTTATTTAAATGATCAAAGGATATACAGGTATAGTCAGTTTGTGTGGTAAATACACCCTTTAAAAAACTTACCTGTCTGTGTACTAAATAAGCCCTAAACAGACGATCATGGCTTCAAAAATGGACAAAATTTTATCTTTATGAATTGTTTATTGAAAACTCAGTTGTAATTGATTATATTTTCCAATCAAAATAATAGCAATATTGAATTTCTCGAAAAAGACCGACTGTAAGCGTTAACGTACCAGTTAATACATGTATAATATATGTACGTTTTCGTTCCATACATGGTCATATAATTATAACTGTACGGGTAGACTGATCACGAGACAGGCACGTGATGGTGTTCTTTAACTGCGTGGTCCAAAGTATAGCCATGTCATGTTCTATTGTCGTTAGAACAAGATCACATTCATGTACACCTAATATTCGGTAGTAGGGTAAAGGTGTTGGCTAGTACGTGGTGTCGCAGCATGGAGGATGTAACTATATACATGTATATATTAGGTAAATATGGTCAAAAATATTCACCACTGATAAAAGTGTAAGTCAACAAGTGTTTTTTTAAGTTTACGATATTAATCTTACGTTTCATTTGGTTTCAGTTTTGTTTTAAAAGTTTAGGCGTACTATTAAAAGTAAAGGTCATATAAGAACGTGCCTCTATGTTAGTAATGTCTATATGTTTATCTATTGTCAATTATGCTTACATAAATGTAGTTACGTAAAATCAACATTAATGGGTAGTTCTTAGATACATTTGAGATTTAAAGCATTGTCACAAAGAACAGATAATTTGTTATAGAGGAAACCGTAATTGGGGTGGCATTTTTACCGAAAATTGATCTAAACCTCTAAAACGTGTAAATATAGCCTAACAAGTCAGTTGAGATCCAAATATAGATGGAAGAAATTCCCCGGTCTCTGTAACCATCAATCAAGGATTTAAATATATATGTGTATTAGTTAAAGACTTGTTTTTGCAGTTTATAGGATTATTTTCATGTCTATGGTTATGAACAGGTCCAATAAGTAGTCTATACTTGCGCAAGTCAATATATAGAAAGGAAAAGGAGTGATAATCGCCGAGACAGACAGCAATTCTACAATAGTCTTTGATTCATCTATTTGATTCAAATAAACAAAAGATCTATTTTTCTATACATTTTTTATTAAACAAAATCAACAAAAACAATGACTGAACGTGATTCTGACGTGCTAGTTGTCGATGGCAAGGCACTTGATCGAGACTCGTAAATGCGTATTTCGTAAATTATGTATAGATAGCTCTTCACATAAAATTTGCAAAGCGATGCATTAAACGATGTAATAGGCGAAAATGAATATCACAAAATCTAATGTACAGTATATATACGTAGTTACCCCTAGTGTTCGAAATTTAGCTTTATATACAAAAAATGTACTTTATCATAAAGTGCAAATTGGCCATAACGCAATTTACATGACGTCATACATTTACTTAAAATGTTGCAAATCACACGAGATTTAAGTTCTATCGCTACATTTATGATCGAAATATATAGCGCCCGCAGCCTGGATATGGACGCTATATGTAATAGCCGAATTGATATACCAACATATACAGGAGTTGTCGCGCTTCTCTCACAAGCGCTTTTCAGAGCGCAGGATTTCATCAGCATTGCGTTCTCTTGCATCACCGAGCGAAATTTCACCAATTGTCGACAGACTGGCCAACCGTCTTTCAGTTACGACGTTGGGCGCGTTTATCTGGATACTTCTGGTATTATTATGGAAATGAAAGTGTCTCGTTTCGTGCCGCCAAATGGATATATTATATATGTTATGACTGTAACAAGAATGCGATGTATGAAGAAATACCCCAAAGATGTGAGGAAAGGCTGGTACATTGAATTCAAAGGATGTGCTACATGTATATGTGGAGGTGTGTGCTCATAAAATCTACCATATATATACCCGTACAGTAAACTTAATTGACATGGGTGTTAGGTTAAAGATATGTCGTTATATGACGGTTTACCCAGCAACAGTTGAGAAATAGAATGGCCCACATGGAAATTTTGTAAACCAGGGCCCTTATTCATGAAACCGTTCTGTGCTCAAACCAACTTTCTTGTATCAAAAAGTCAAATATAAACATTGAAAACACAATTCAGCATTAAGTCTCTTTAATTTTTTTCCAAATCATTGACAAAGTAAGATTGTTTTTATTAATTTATAACTGAAATAAGAAATTAGGCCTGAGAACGGGTTTATTAAGACTGGTCCAGTAATGGGAACTGTCACTTATTAATAACAAATGTCATTGGTATAGTTTACAGATGGTACTGTACGTATGCTAATGTACACATTTTACCGATAATTCTTTTTAGACTGAAAGATTTATGCTACATGTCACTGGACATACATGATGTATGTGATTTTTGAGATATATTCATATATTACACCTGATGCACGTGGCCTGTGTTAGAATTAAGGATGTATATTTGTACAATGTACAGTAAATGTAAATGTGATTTTTGTCGGAATCGCGAAATTATGCCCCCTTAACACATTATAGTTTATGCTTATGGCTAGGGACGATAGAACAGAGATAGATCTTTGAAATGCATTTATGTTTATAAAATATTAATATACTAGCATAAAAACATTCTGTCTTTTCGTTTTTACCAATCAGGTACATGTACATTTATGCAAACATTCAGTAAATAGTGAATATTTTTTACTAAGTAAACACCAAATAAACGAACGTGCATTGTTAAACACGAAATAACGACACAAATCTGTTATGTTTATTCAATTTTAATTAATTGTTTTAAGGATTTTTTTTCTCCACACTCGAAGATATTTTAACTTATAAAATTGAAAAAATGTTGCTATCCTAAGCTATAAAGATCCAGTCTTTGGTAATTCCGTACTTTAAAAGGGCACGGGTAGGCTGATCACGAGGAAGGCACGTGGATATGTTCTTAACAAGGTCCAAAGTTTAAGCATGCCATGCCCTACAGTCGTGAGAACACACGCACATATGTGTAATTCGGTGGGAAATTCAGGTGTTTGTTAGTAAATTTATTGTCGTTATTTGTGAAAGTGTCCCGGATGTACGTGGTGTAATGAAGGATACGACCATAGTATGTTTATAAGGTAAATATGTGTGCAAATAGTGTCATCACCGATAGCATCCTATTTGAGCAAGTTTTTTTTTTTTTTTTTTACTTCATACTTATAAAGTTACATAATATCATATCCTTATGAATATGCAGTTTCCAGCGTTATTTGAAGTTAAATATGACATATATAAATTATCAATGCAGTAATCTTAAGGCTGGTTTTCAGTAAAAATGATTATTGTCTTGCCTATGGACTTGAACACAAGTAACAGGTGTATAGCCTGTAGACTTGCTCAAGTCAGAAATAGAAAGGAAAATAAGCAATAATCATAGAGGCTACATGACCATCCTTCAGTTTCTGATCAACTTACTTGATTGAAAATATACTACATTATGATATATGGGGTTTTTTTCATTTCATTTTTTTGTTGTTATTATTTTAACAAAATCAACTAAAAGCATTTCTACATACTACATTGTACATTGCCATTGATTGCGTATTGTGCAGTATGTACAGTAACTTTCGCGAAGACATCAACTTGCGCTTTGCCTTATATTATTCAGAAATAATCGTTTACGCGAAACTTTTAATTTCGATCTATACTCCACAAGTATATACATCCAGCGAAAAAGTGGCTAACTACAGTAATCGAAATTGAGACTTTATAAATTAGTGTCCAAATATATATATATCAAGCGGATTTTCATTTTTTTTATATATATATATTTGTTGTGATTGCTGACGTAATCATCTGCTTTATTATATGTTAAAGTACGTGTGCCGCTTATTGGCTGACATCGGCACACTTTTAATCAAAAGCTGAATTAACCTTGTACACAAAGCAATTTACACGATCACATACACCAGGGACAGTATATAGACTGCATTATACGTCCCTGCATACACGAAGGGCGTCAGAATGCAAACTGGACTAAGCAGGTTAATGATATACAGGGGTTGTCGCGCTTCTCTCACCAGCGCTTCTCAGAGCGAAGGTTGCATCAGCATGGCTTTTTCTTGCATCACCAAGGACAAAATTCACCAACAACGGCAGTGACCATTTATCTTTCAGTTAAGACGACGTGTGTTTCCCACACTGCATTGGTTCTTTAGTATTATTCTGAAATGAAGTGTTTCGTGACAACAAATGGAAATATCAGACGTTCTGTGACAGCAAATGAGTGGATTACTTATTCCTATAACAACAGGACGCAACGTATTGTGTTCAGAACGTGGATGTTTAAGTGAAGAAATATTTAAAGGACGTGAAAAATAAGTGGATTACACATATTCGTATTACATTGGAATATAACTTACTATTTGAAGAACGTTGATTCTTAAATGAAGAAATATTCTAATGATGTGAAAAATAAGTGGAATATATAATATTCGTATTACAAAGGGAGAAAATTTACTATGTTTAGAACGTGTATGCATTAATGAAGAAATATTTCAAAGATGTGAAAATAAGTGGATTATATATTCGTATTACAACGGAATCTAACTTGGATGGTTAAATGAAGAATATATTCCAAGGATGTGAAAAATAAGTTACGCATGGAATTCCAGCGATATTACTAGCTTTGGATAGGTGTGCTCAACTAAATAATTTCTTGCAAAATGTTAAGTACAAAAACCACTAAAATAAAAAAAACGTGGAAAACCGAGCATATGAGTCATGTGAGTCAAAGTGATAGTGAGACATATTTACTCCAATCCGAAAACAATTTCTAAACCAGAAAAGACCACCTGAAAAATGTGTAAATCAGAAACAAGAAATTGTAACTTACCAATAAGAGTACGTGCCGTTGCTATATTTGGCAAAAAGAGTATTATTCTTCCTTGCATATTAAACATGTTTTTGGTGTTAGAATTAAAGGTATTTGCTACCTTGAGTTTTTACACCTGCTTTTGGTGTCAGAGTTAAGGGTTTATGATACCTTACACATCATACCTGGGTTTTTTTTCTGTTTGAGTTAAGAGTATGTGCTTCACCTTACATATTAAACATGTGTTGGTGTTAAAATTAAGGGTATATGCTACCTTACATATTATACCGGTTTTTGGTGTTATAATTAAGGGTATACGCTACCTTACACAGTATCCCTGTTTTCGGTGTTAGAGTTAAGGGTATATGCTCCCTTACACATCATACCTGTTTTTGGTGTTAGAGTTACGGGTATATGGTACCTTACACATTTTACCGGTTTTTGGTGTTAGAATTAAGGGTATACGCTACCTTACACAGTATCCCTGTTTTCGGTGTTAGAGTTAAGGGTATATGCTACCTTAGACATCATACCTGTTTTTGGTGTTAGAGTTAAGGGTATATGGTACCTTACACATATTACCGGTTTTTGGTGTTAGAATTAAGGGTATACGCTACCTTACACAGTATACCTGTTTTCGGTGTTAGTGTTAAGGGTATATGCTACGTTACACATCATACCTGTTTTTGGTGTTAGAGTTAAGGGTATATGGTACCTTACACATTTTACCTGATTTTGGTGTTAGAGTTAAGGGTATATGGTACCTTATACATTATACTTGATTTTGGTGTTAGAATTAAGGGTATAAGGTACCTTACACATTTTACCTGATTTTGGTGTTAGAGTTAAGAGTATATGGTACCTTATACATTATACCTGATTTTGGTGCTAGTGGTAATGGCATATGGTACCTTACACATTATACAATGTACCTGTTCTTGGAGTTAGCGTTAAGGGTATATGCTACACATTACACATCATACCTGTTTTTGGTGTCTGAAGTATTTCACTTATTTTGAAATAGCACTTTAAGGTGAACATATTCGTGGTGTTGGAATGGCCTTTTCGGGTAAATTGGCGCAATAATATCCACAAGCAAAACAATCATTTATAGATTATATATATTATAAAGATAATATATGGAATTAATAGATTTAGAACCATTGCCTACGGGAGCATTTCTACACGGTGGTCTGTTAAAGGATACACACCGCGAAAATGTCCACGATGCAAGAATTTTCACTTTTACAGTAAAATATTCATCCCACGTATCTAACATACAAAGTAATAGTCGACCGGGCCAGGTAACAACTTGTATATAGGTAATTAATTAAGGTAAGATATGGGGTATGTATGGAACTAACCAAAACTTATCATGATTGGCTGTTACCTTCTGGCAACACTTAACAGTGTCGTCCAAAAAGTCGGACGGTGGAGAAAACCGCTTTCGCCCTTATTTGAGTCATATTCCGAATGCTCCGCTGATAGCTATTGCTTTGATGTCTAACATACCTGCTTAAGACTCCTTATAAATCTGACTTAAAACCATGACTAATTGCAAATTTGACTACCACAGTTTGATTGTATAGATTGTCAGTTGTGATTTTGTTAATATTTGCTGGACGTAATCTTAAATCATTTAATTTACTGGCCTTTGTCATCCATTTAGTGATATTCTATAGCATCTGGTCATCCAGGTAGAAAACCGCTAGGCGTGCAAAATGACCGTATACCCAGTCACGTGGACGCTGAACAAACACTTGATGATTGTATAGTGCAAACAATTTAAGAGACGAGTAATGCGTACATAGGTTCATGTTCTACCATACAATTCGTCTAGCTGTAATAATGCTTCGTGTTTTCTTCAAAATTCAAACAAAACTGCAAATAATTAAAGTGCATATTTTCATCGTCCGATATATAAACAAAGAAATATTTATTTCTTCGCATATTGAAAACTGAGTGGATAATTTGAGTAATCAAACCATATAGATGAACACACTCCATAATACATGATCCATTCATATTGGCAGCCTTGGAATGACCTTTTCAACTTTAAACGAAAGATTTATGAGCGTTTGAACACCAGAAATCATTATGGATAGAGGAAGATGTCCCAAATTTTTACACATGAATAGGCAATAAGTTTGACTATGCTTGTGCTGTTGTCACCACCTTAATCGACGGAAGAATCGTTGACAGGGGGCATAAGGAGTCAGCAACGAGGTCAGTGACGCCTCGCGCTTCCGTGAGCAATTACGAGGGTGCTATCTACATGTAAACTGGCTGACTGAATGCTATGTATTCTGTAACACTGCAATTCAAAAACAGGCTGGAAATGATAAGGGTCTATTTGGACACGAAGAAAAACATCTCAAAATGCAATATCTGATCAATGTTGTTCGCATACATATTGTTTTACCGTCGGCCGATATGTGTTTAAAGCGAAATATTAAAATTACAATATCGGCAGGATCATTCTTGTCAGTTACCTCTATATCCCCAAAATAACTTTATTCTGTGAAATAAAAATATCTATGTATGTAAAACAGATAAAATGCGTCTTCATCCCGGATTGCTCATATAGGTATAGGAGCGGGAAAATGCATGGCCAGAACGTTATTCGAACCCGTAACCCCCCGAAATCTAGACGGACGCTCTACCAATTGAGTTGTATGATCGCGGACGATCGACCCAGTCCAGTTCAGCTATGTTGGTATATAGTCAAACACAACCAAAATTATGTTCTTATAACAGTATTGTTAATACGATCAGGTGTTTAGTTTATTATTTAATTCAGTATTCTCAAACATAGCACGGTCTTTCTGTGTTAAAAAGACATCTTTTGTCAGGTTCGGTAATCCCATTGCCAATCATTCACCCAGTGACTGAAACAAGGGTTGGTCACAGGTACCAAATGTAACAGAAGCGGGAAAATGTACGGTCAGATCGGTGTTCGAACCCGGAACTCTCCGAACCCTAGACGGACGCTCTACCAATTGGGTTGCCTGATCGCTGACGACCGACCCAGTCCAGTTCTGTTATATTTGTATATAGTCCGACACAACCAAAAACTATATTCTTGTGTACTGTGAACTCACTAATTATTGTGAGGTTGTTTATTTCGTTGATTACCCTCGAATTTATAGGTCCACGAAGTAATTACATTGTACGAATTTGATATAAAGCAATTCTCCGTTTGGGGTACTCGTAATCCACGAATTCATTTACCAACTTAGTGATGTTTTGTCAGGAAACCACGAAACTCGGGGCCCTATTCGGTATTCTCACTCATCGTTTGATTTCCCCCTTTTTAAACAAGCTATTGAATAATGTAAAGGTAATGCAGTTAAGAAACACGTGACATTCGTGCGTCTGCAGCATAAGCTATGGTCCTTATTGGACAGGTACAGATAGAGTGAATATATATAGTCAGACCAACTGGTAATTTCAAGCGAAAACCTGCATTTATCAGGAAATGGTAATATCGCTTTTAATATGATTTTGAAATATTTCAAAGTTAGGACATGTTAATAAATCCAACACATCAAACAGAGAACAGACATGTTTAGTGAAATGGCACTGGAATCATGGTGAAGATCATGGCCCAGTCTGATATTGGTTACCACTTATCATGGTGAAGATCATGGCCCAGTCTGATATTGATTACCACTTATCATGGTGAAGATCATGGCCCAGTCTGATATTGATTACCACTTATCATGGTACAGAAACAATGGGAGATGCAGTTAAATCTTTCTTTTATTGCATCTAATACAATTAAAAAACAAAACCGAATCCGGCACGACTAAAAAAAATACTAATTTCAACAACAATCACAGTACATATATCCGGAAAATTACCAATGAATTTATCACGACCAGTATACCAATACAGAACACAACACCTAAACCAGCACTGGCTGAAATGACTTTTAAATACTTTTAAGTCTTCTATACCTAGTGGTGAAAATTCGTCTCCACCATCTTATTATCGTTTTGGCGAAAGCAATATAAATACATTACATACGAAACTCAGGCATCAGTGCAGCTCTTTGAAAAAATGATTTGTTCCGTGTTAAGATTATTGATAATCCACCATGCGCTTGTGGACATTCCTGTGAGGATGTTGGCCAATACAGCACGGATTACGCTATTTAAAGCATAAGCTTGTCGAATATAATTATATCCAGTAAATTTAGGTTAATTTTTATTTGGGAATGAAAATCTGTCCGTAGATACCGATACAGAAGTAATCAGACACGTGTACATTTTCATCAAATCCAGCAACAGGTTTCAAGTAAAATATAATAATTGTAAAATATAGTATGCATTTCTTGTTAAATGCTTTCATGTACATATTAATATATATGTACTGTATTAGAGGAAAATGCGTTGATAAGTTGATATAACGTGTGCCTAATCCTTCAGTTAATCCTTCAAATTTGGGGCAATAAATAGGATTAAATAAAAAAAAAATCTAACAATGGTTTGTTATTCGTCAGAGAATTGTCTGTTGCATGAAATATATCTTTAAGCATGTGTCTTTATAATGTAAATGATAATTATTGATATACATATAGTAATAATTCGAGGTTCTTATATACCGCTTTATTAAAACCTAGTTTGTAGGTCGTCTCAAAGCGGATAGCCAACATCTTTCTCAACTCCCTGGGGAGCATACAGCCGGTGCTGCCATTTCGGCGCTCACAGCTACATGTAGCATTCCACAATTCTAGCACTGCCCAACCACGTACTCATTTACAACTCTTTACTTATTTACAGCTGAGTAGATTGGAACAAGTAGAGTAAAGTATCTTGTTCGAAGATACAGCACAGTGCCGTGACATGACTCGAACCCGTAACCCTTCGGTTACATGTACGAGCCCGGCGTCCTACCACTAGACCCCCATGCCTCTTTGTGTGTGAAGAACAATAAGTTTATTCACAAATCTACTGTAGATTTTTTCATTCCATCAGTCATCGTTAATTAGGCTATTCCCAAACCGACATGTTTTACAGCATTTTTACTCTCAAAAACTATCGATAGCTGTTCCTGGAGGAATTGATTGTATTTTCCTATTATGTTTATTTAATGCATACAACTGGTTTAACCATATGCATCCGAATTCGAGATATATCAAAAGTAAGTATTGATATACCTTTTTTTTATTCTTGTCTAATATCTCTGAAAATCGGATGCATGTCTAAATGTACCAATGTAAAGATAGCTTTGCAGTAAGATATATTTCTACATGACAGTAAGATACATTACTACATTACAGTAAGATATATTACTACATTACAGTAAGATAAATTACTACATTACAATAGGATACATTACTACATTACAGTAAGATACATCACTACATTACAGTAAGATACATTTCTACATTACAGTAGGATACATTACTACATAACAGTAAGATCAATTCTACATTACAGGGAGATCAATTCTACATTACAGTAAGATACATTACTACAGTAAAATACATTTCTACATTTCAGTATAGGATATATTACTACAATACAATTAGATACACCACTACATTACAGTAGGATCAATTCTACATTACAGTAAGATACATTTCTACATTACAGAAAGATACATTTTTACATTACAGTAAGATCATTACTACATCGCAGTAAGACACATTTCTACATTACAGTAAGATACATTTCTACATCACAGTTAGATACATTATTACATTGCAGTAAGATACATTACTACATCCCAGTAAGATACATTACAACATTACAGTAAGATACTTTACTATATTACAGTAAGATACTTTACTACATTACAGTAAGATACATTACTACATTATAGTAAGATAAATTTCTACATCACAGTAAGATACATAATTACATTACAGTAAGATGCATTACAACACTACAGTAAGATACTTTACAACATTACAGTAAGATACATTACTACATTACAGTAACATACATTACTACATCCCAGTTAGATGCATTACAACATTACAGTAAGATACTTTGCAACATTACAGTAAGATACATTACTACATAACAGTAATATACATTACTACATCCCAGTAAGATGCATTACAACATTACAGTAAGATACATTACTACATTACAGTAAGATACATTTCTACATTACAATAAGATACAATACTACATTACAGTAAGATACATTTCTACATTACAGAGAGATACATTTCTACATTACAGTAAGATAATTTCTACATTACAGTAAGATATATTAATAATTAAAGTAAGATATATTAATAATTAAAGTAAGATATATTACTACATCAAGTAAGTACGCTTCTACATTACAGTAAAATAATTTATATATTACCGTAAGATACCTTACTACATAACTGTTAGAAACATTACTACATCCCAGTAAGATGCATTACAACATTACAGTAAGATAATTTACTACATTACAGTAAGATACATTTCTACATTACTGTAAGATACATTTCTACATTACAGTAAGATAATTTCTGCATTACAGTAAGATATATTAATATATTAAATTAAGATACATTACTACATCACAGTGAGATCCTTTTCTACATTACTGTAAGATCATTACTACATCGCTGTAAGACACATTTCTAAATTACAGTAAGATACATTTAACATTACAGTAAGATACATTTAACATTACAGTAAGATACATTTCTACATTACAGTAAGTACGTTTCTACATTACAGTAAGATACATTTCTACATCACAGTTAAATACATTATTACATTGCAGTAAGATACATTACTACATCCCAGTAAGATTCATTTCTACACTACAGTAAGATACATTTCTACATTACAGTAAGATCATTACTATATCACAGAAATATATTTTTTTACATTACAGTAAGATACATTTCTACATTACAATAAGATACATTACTACATTACAGTAAGATACATTTCTACATTACAGAGCGATACATTTCTACATTACAGTAAGATCCATTACTACATCACAGTAAGACACATTACCACATTACAGTAATATACATTACCACTTCCAAGTAAGATGCATTATAATATTACAGTAAGATACTTTACTATATTACAGTAAGATACATTACTACATTACACTAAGATAATTTCTACATTACAGTAAGATATATTAATACATTAAAGTAAGATACATTACTACATCACAGTAACTTACATTTTAACATTAGGATAAGATCATTACTACATCGCAGTAAGACACATTTCTACATTACAGTAGGATACATTACTACATTACAGTAGGATACATAACAACATTACAGTAGGATACATTACTACATTACAGTAGGATACATTACTACATTACAGTAATATACAGTACTACATCCCAGTAAGATGCATTACAACATTACAGTAAGATACGTTACTGAATTACAGTAAGATACACTTCTACATTACTGTAAGATACATTTCTACATTACAATAAGATACATTGCTACATTACAGTAAGATACATTTCTAAGTTACTGTAAGATACATTACTACATCACAGTAACTTACATTTTAACATTAGGATAAGATCATTACTACATCGCAGTAAGACACATTTCTACATTACAGTAGGATACATTACTACATTACAGTAGGATACATTACTACATTACAGTAGGATACATAACAACATTACAGTAGGATACATTACTACATTACAGTAACATACATTACTACATCCCAGTAAGATTCATTTCTACACTGCAGAAAGATACATTTCTACATTACAGAGAGATACATTTCTACATTACAGCAAGATACATTACTACATTACTGTAGGATACATTACTACATTACTGTAGGATACATTACTACATTACAGTAACATACATTACTACATCCCAGTAAGATTCATTTCTACACTACAGTAAGATACATTTCTACATCCCAGTAAGATACATTTCTACATTACTGTAAGATACATTTCTACATTACAATAAGATACATTACTACATTACAGTAGGATACATAACAACATTACAGTAGGATACATTACTACATTACAGTAGGATACATAACAACATTACAGTAGGATACATTACTACATTACAGTAGGATACATTATTACATTACAGTAAGATACATTACAATATTACAGTAAGATACTTTACTACATTACAGTAAGATACATTTAACATTACAGTAAGATACATTACTACATTACTGTAGGATACATTACTACATTACAGTAAGAGACATTTCTACATTACAGAGAGATACATTTCTACATTACAGTACGATACATTACTACATTACAGTAACATACATTACTACATCCCAGTTAGATGCATTACAACATTACAGTAAGATACTTTGCAACATTACAGTAAGATACATTTCTACGTTACAATAAGATACATTACTACATTAAAGTAAGATACATTTCTACATTACTGTAAGATACATTACAACATTACAGAAGGATACCTTACCTCATTACAGTAAGATACATTTCTAAGTTACTGTAAGATACATTACTACATCACAGTAACTTACATTTTAACATTAGGATAAGATCATTACTACATCGCAGTAAGACACATTTCTACATTACAGTAAGATCCATTACTACATCACAGTAAGACACATTACCACATTACAGTAATATACATTACCACTTCCAAGTAAGATGCATTATAATATTACAGTAAGATACTTTACTATATTACAGTAAGATACATTACTACATCCCAGTAAGATGCACTACAACATTACAGTGAGATACTTTACTGAATTACAGTAAGATACATTTCTACGTTACAATAAGATACATTACTACATTAAAGTAAGATACATTTCTACATTACTGTAAGATACATTTCTACATTACAGTAAGATACATTTCTACATCCCAGTAAGATACATTTCTACATTACAATAAGATACATTGCTACATTACAGTAAGATACATTTCTACGTTACGGTAAGATACATTACTACATTACACTAAGATAATTTCTACATTACAGTAAGATATATTTATACACTAAAATAAGATACATTACTACATCACAGTAAGACCCATTACCACATTACAGTAATATACATTACCACTTCCAAGTAAGATGCATTACAATATTACAGTAAGATACATTTCTACGTTACTGTAAGATACATTACTACATCACAGTAACTTACATTTTAACATTACGATAAGATCATTATTACATCGCAGTAAGACACATTTCTACATTACAGGAAGATACATTATTACATTACAGTAAGATTCATTTCTACACTACAGTAAGATACATTTCTACATCACAGTTAAATACATTATTACATTGCAGTAAGATACATTACTACATCCCAGTAAGATGCACTACAACATTACAGTGAGATACTTTACTGAATTACAGTAAGATACACTTCTACATTACTGTAAGATACATTACTACATTACAGTAAGATACATTTCTACATTACTGTAAGATACATTACTACCTTACACTAAGATAATTTCTACATTACAGTAAGATATATTTATACACTAAAATAAGATACATTACTACATCACAGTAACTTACATTTTAACATTACGATAAGATCATTACTACATCGCAGTAAGACACATTTCTACATTACAGTAAGATACATTATTACATTACAGTAAGATTCATTTCTACACTACAGTAAGATACATTTCTACATTACAGTAAGATCATTACTACATCACAGTAAGATATATTTTTTACATTACAGTAAGATACATTTCTACATTACAGTACGATACATTACTACATTACAGTAAGATACATTTGTACATTACAGTAAGATACATTACTACATTACAGTAAGACACATTACTACATTACAGTAAGACACATTACTACATGACAGTAAGATACATTACTACATTACAGTAAGACACATTACTGTAATGTAGTAATGTATCCTACAGTAATGTAGTTATGCATCCTACGGTAATGTAGTAATGTATCCTACAGTAATGTAGTAATGTATCCTACAGTAATGTAGTAATGTATCTTACTACATGACAGTAAGATACATTACTACATTACAGTAACATACATTACTACATCCCAGTAAGATGCATTACCACATTACAGTAAGATACTTTACAACATTACAGTAAGATACTTTACAACATTACAGTAAGATACATTACAACATTACAGCAAGATACATTACTACATAATAGTACGATACATTTCTACATTACAGTAAGATACAATGTTACATTACAGTAAGTTAATTTCTACATTACAGTAAGATACATTACTACATTACTGTTAGATACATTACTACATTACAGTTAGATACATTACTACATTTCAGTAGGATACATTACTACATTACAGTAAGACATATTACTACATTACAGTAAGACACATTACTACATTACAGTAAGAAACATTACTACATAATAGTACGATACATTTCTACATTACAGTAAGATACAATGTTACATTACAGTAAGTTAATTTCTACATTACAGTAAGACACATTACTACATTACAGTAAGATACATTACTACATTACAGTAAGATACATTACTACATTACAGTACGACACATTACTACATGACAGTAGGATACATTACTACATTACAGTAAGATACATAACAACATTACAGTAAGAAACGTCTTAGTTCTCGGACACCAGTTGCACTGACGCCAAGAGTCGAACTCGCGCCTCAATATCTCCCCAAGCGCTCTGGACCTTTTGCTTAATATTATGATTCAAACCCCCCACCTACCAGATCGTCGATATCAAATTTTATCAAATGTTGGAAAATATGAGTGGACCGGGTCTGATTACCGAGATTATGTCAAAATAAATTGTATAACTGAATAAACAACCTTACACGGAGTCAGTTGGTGCTTTAATTGATATGTTTATGATGTTTCGTATTATTCGACCGACTGGAATCAAAACATTATCACCACTAACACACTTAACACACATGAACACCTGTGTTTACATTGACACTGTTGCACTTTTGAGATGTCAATAATATGTTTTGCATTAAGTTGTTTTTTGTTTGTTCTGACATTTTCTTGCAGTAAGCTTATCAGGTGACGTCTTTCTAAAAACAATTTGGACGACTATTTTTGTTATTTTGTCCAGTTACTGTCACGGCGTTTCCTGTGTTTTTATCAGTTTCAGTCAAGGCCATTATCCAAATTGTATTTGTCATTCAGCATGTAGCTTGAGGGAATACATTTCTTTGGGTGTATGGTCACTTGTTAGGATAATCTCCACATATTGTGTTAATTCTAAACCTCTTAGATAAAATCTCTCGTGTCTAATTCTGTCTCGAAATAGATGCACTTTCCAAGGCCGAAAAAATGTTAGCGCCATTATTATCCCGCGAACGATTGCGTTGGGCAATAGTTAACCGCTAACGTATTATGTCATCGATATAATCTAAGGCTGCTATTCCGTGCAGGCCTGTAATCACTGTGCAACATTTCATGTCTGAAGTACGTATGCATGACAGTTAGTGGGGTTTCATGTGATGACAGAGATGAATGCACGTGCAGTTGGGCCAACACGTGACAAACCTGTTCCCTGTATGATGTACACGTTTTGACAGTCAGTGTGTGAATTTGCGTGACGACAAAAGTGCATGCACGTATGCAAGTACAAACACATGTGATACACATGTAGCCAGCCACACGTGAGTGACAAACATGTCATTATAAAATAATTTCTCTTAAATGCATAGGGAAGCTAATGTGACCACAAGTGTATAAAATTAAGGTTCAACAAGCCTCCTGAAAGATGGTAAAATCACCCAAATTCCGACCCCTTGATAAGTCATATTCAGAAACCCGAATTCAAAATCGATGCTTGCATATGACATTTGAATACAATTAACTCGTTATGTATGTAGGTTAGTGATACTGTATAACCTCGATGTATCGACCGACACCCGTTGTACCGCCAAACTCGCATACCGCCATGATGTAAATACGGTCGGTATGTCTCTCAACAGTTAGTGAAAGAGAAAGGAAGCTCCGCGTGACCTGGGTATGTGTATGAACTCAAGATAATATGTCATTTCGTATTCTTAATGACTTATAATTGACTATGTTAAACTCGCTAAGCACCATTTTAATAACTAACACACATGGCCAATGTGTTCAAAATATATTAATTCCAATTTGTAATTGGGGTTTTTTCAATATGAATTATCATAAGGATGAAATTTTGGGTGAATCTTTCAGTGGGGCTTGAGGAACCTGAAAAAACACGAAGTTTATTTAAGGATTGGCAGGGAAGGATGGTAGAAATGGAACCCTTAGGAGAAATTCTTCGTCTTTCCATCCCAAATCTACAACTAACGAAATTGGTATATTTTATAAAGTAACATTTCATATTTACTATGCCAGAAGTGATCTCAGCTAACGACCTTAAGTTAATTGATCATTAGAAATATGATGTCGTTTTAAAAAGTAAAAAAACAAAAGTCGAAGCAGAACGAAAAACAATGCAGATATAAGCAGCTCCTTATGAACGCTTTGAACGTTAAGGACCTTCAGTTGTAATAACGAGTAAAGATCCCAGGTAACATGGATGTAACTCGAGGACGTCATTTGTTGACGTCTCATTGATTCTTATCGCAGTCTTTACCTCCAATCTTTGAACCTGCTTTTGTGTTTCTATTTTTAGGTTTACATAAAGACTTCTCTCTTATAGGAGTAAGTATTTATAAATATCGTTATCATCCCATTGTGTTTAAATGAATTAAACAAAACAGGTGTGTTATACAAACAACACCAGATATGAAGTAATCGTGTTGCTTTGTTTCCCCAACCTGAATGTTTACGTTTCAAAATTGCACTCTAGTTCGTTATAAGATTGCAACTGCTGTGCAGTTATGATGTAAGGGGTGCATCGAGTTTTACCTTAACCACAACTCATATACAAATGTAGATATCAAAAACTATAAACTTCCTTTTAACGAATCAAATGTTGGCACAAAAAGCGTGCCAGATATGATTTGTACGGCAAAATGTTTAACGTCATAATTGCAATTGGAGATGGGCCAACACGAAGCGTTTTTTTCAATATACTGGTACTTATCTTAAACATTCAAATCACGAGTTGTATTTCCAAAAAGTCGCAGGCGTCCTTGAATCTTGGAAATCAACGATAGTGCATTATTTCTTTCAAATATTGGAATTCATTCAAACCTGCATTGACAAATTTCACCGGAAAACACACAAAGTGGTTCCTAAATCATGTTGATTATCGACACATGTTCAGTACACAATGATAGCACACAGATAGCGAACTTGAAGCGATCGTTTTTAACAAAGGTAATAAAAGCGAAAAAACAGGGCGAAAGCGTGTTTAGTTATCAAATAGCTGTAATTATTTTTAATTATTTCAATAATAAAATTTACCCACACTGGTTTATCAGCTAGCTCTATCCTATTAAGGTTCCCCTTACCACTCCCAAAAATTGATATGATATATTCGAAAATATTTTTTTACGGTATGAAGTTAGCTTTGATAAATCATATAGAAAAGAAACTACCCTTGCATGTTTTTTTTTTGTTTTTTTTTGGGGGGGGGGGGGGGATGATGTAAAGAAAGAAATAATCAACATTGTTGTTCTGAGTGTAACGAGTCAGCATGGCTAGACCAGGATTCGAACTCTTGACCACAAATTAGTTTTCTGTAGCTTTACCCGATTGAACTACCTGTTCAACGGATCACTAATTTTCGAGGGTTGTTGTTTTAAATTTTGTTAATTTCGTGGATCATCGTCCTACACGAATTAATGTCCAAGGACACAAAGATATTCTCTGCACGAGTTTGTACTCGTAATCCACGAATTCATTTATCCACGAAATTGTGTTTTTTGGGAAGCCTGGAAATTCCCATTATGCTACAGTTTTGATTCAAAACGAAATTAAGGGTATATGTTACTTTATATAGAAAAAGCTACATCGCAGTAGGAGAAGGATCCTGAAAAATGTCTGTCACGATTCTAGTGCACACCGTCGACCTATCAGGTATGATCATGTTAAAAATTTAATCTGTTTTAAATGATAAACATGTTTACCGATGTGTATGTATGGGTAGTACGAATACTACTTACCGGCGCGACTTAGTGCTAGGCACGCGTGGTGTGACAATGGTTGAAAGCTATATCGGTTGCCCTAATAATGACCAACCTTGACTGAATATCAACTATGTCAATTATTAACATATTATTTAAATACGTTTAACATTCTTTATGTGTTCATGTCAAACCTCATACAAGATTATTTCCCGATTCACGTTCTCGTTTTAATGTGTTTGATATATAAAATTCATTTATAAAAGATTTTATTCGTGTAGTCTAATGAAAATATAAGCTCATTATATAATGTACGATTGGTATAAGGCCATAGATTTAGGAAGAAGTAAAATAAAAACGACATCGTAGGAAGTGTCAAAGCGTGTTAGGACATAATTTAAACAGAAATTTTAATTTTGCAAACAGATGTAGATATCATTAATAAAAAAACATCAATTTCAACCTTGACATTTTTTTTGTGACAAAAGAATCAATGATGGCGACAACTCATATTTTAACTGTAAATTTAGTTTTACAACGCTCGGTTGCTGTATACTGGTTTATAAATGTATTTATCCTTTGACATGTTCTGCTATATTTCTTTTTCATTTCGTTTATACAAAGAATAAAAAACCTGGGGACTCAATACTCTTAGTTTGTATAGACAAAATAGTTTGAAAAACACTGGTTATATCTCAGTTTGAATAACGTTATCATATTAATACATTCATTATTTGACTCCGTAATGTGCCATGCCTACTCTTATCAATAGGACGTTCACATACATCTTAGGAATTATTAAGATAAACGGAATAGTCTAAACCTGGAAACTTGACTTGCTATTTCTATGTATACATTGTAGTATGATGTGTACCTCTATACCTAGTAACGTCACATACTATAACTATGATTATATTGTAGTATGTTGTGTAACTCTATTCCTAGTAACGTCACATACTGTTACTACGTCTACATTGTAGTATGTTGTGTATCTGTATACTACATTGAAGTATGTTGTCTACCTCTATGCCTAGTAACTTCACACACTATTACCATGTATACATTGTAGTATGTTGTGTATCTCTATACCATGAAACTTCACATGATATTAAGATGTATACATTGTAGTATGCTGTTCGCCTTTATACCTAGTAACTTCACGTTATATTACTATGTATACATTGTAGTATGATGTGCACCTCTATACCTAGTAACGTCACATTCTATTACTATGATTATATTGTAGTATGTTTTGTAACTCTATACCTAGTAACGTCACATACTGTTACTATGTCTACATTGTAGTATATTGTGTACCTGTATACCTAGTAACTTCAGTAGTATGTTGTCTACCTCTATACCTAGATACTTCACATACTATAACTATGCATACACTGTAGTATGTTGTGTGCCTCTATCCCTAGTAACGTCACATACTCTAACTATGATTATATTGTAGTATGTTTTGTAACTCTATACCTAGTAACTTCACATGTTATTACTATGTATACATTGTAGTATATTGTGTACCTGTATACCTAGTAATTTCACTTGCTATTTCTATGTATACATTGTAGTATATTGTGTACCCCTATATCTGGCAACTTCACATGCTATTACTATGTATACATTACAGTATGCTGAGTACCTCTATCCCTAGTAACGTCACATACTGTTACTATGTCTACATTGTAGAATGTTGTGTACCTCTATACCTAGTAACGTCACATACTCTAACTATGATTATATTGTAGTATGTTGTGTATCTCTAAACCATGAAACTTCACATGATATTAAGATGTATACATTGTAGTATGTTGTGTACCTTTGTTCCTAGTAACTTCACATGCTATTACTATGTATACATTTTAGTATATTGTGTACCTCTATAACTAGTAACTGCACATGCTATTACTATGTATACATTTTAGTATATTGTGTACCTCTATAACTAGTAACTGCACATGCTATTACTATGTATACATTTTAGTATATTGTGTACCTCTATACCTAGTTACGTCACATACTCTAACTATGATTATATTGTAGTATGTTGTGTGCCTTTGTTCCTAGTAACTTCACATGCTATTACTATGTATACAATACAGTATGCTGTGTACCTCTATCCCTAATAACTTCACATACTATTACCATGTATACATTGTAGTATGTTGTGTAAATATATACCTAGTAACTTAACATACTATAACTATGAATACAATGTAGTATGTTGTGTGCCTCTATCCCTAGTAACGTCACATACTATTACTATGGTTATATTGTAGTATGTTGTGTAACTCTATCCCTAGTAACTTCACATACTATTACTTTGTATACATTGTAGTATGTTGTGTATCTCTATACCTAGTAACGTCACATACTATTACTATGATTATATTGTAGTATGTTGTGTATCTGTATACTACATTGAAGTATGTTGTGTATCTCTATACCATGAAACTTCACATGATATTACTATGTCTACATTGTAGTATGTTGTCTACCTCTATGCCTAGTAACTTCACATACTATTACCATGTATACATTGTAGTATGCTGTTCACCTTTATACCTAGTAACTTCACATACTATAACTATGCATACACTGTAGTATGTTGTGTGCCTTTGTTCCTAGTAACTTCACATGCTATTACTATGTATACGTTACAGTATGCTGTGTACCTTTATACCTAGTAACTTCACATTATATTACTATGTATACATTGTAGT